>NC_143015.1:29291748-29459248 GCF_055824585.1 Amblyomma mixtum
CGACAAACTGACGACACTGCCGCGACCAGAACCTAGAACCCCACCGACTCGAGACGCCGCTGACAACTAAATACACGGTCCTCTGCCCATGCTGACCTGTGCGTCCAAGGGTCTCCGCGGTCGGCTCCTGGCAACCTGCGGCCCGGATGCTTCGTGGACCGGGACTAATTTGCTCACATCATATAAATAATAAATTAATGCGCAATTCCTTCAACCTAACATGTGTACGCATTCTTATTCTGAAAATGATCACGAAATTTAAATTCACGCTTTCCTCTACCTTAGACCTTGATAATTTCAAAACCGCCGTTCGATATGCCGCACTTTTACATTTTTTCTCCTTTGTTTGCTCCACTAACAATTAGGCATTGTTGCGCAGCTGCCGCTGCTCTGTTGATAGAGTTTATTGCAAGGAATCAATGAACAAATAGATCTCTAAGCGTAACAAACCGTAAATCGATGACAGGGCTTATTCCCATGGTTTCGTTAAGAGCTAACTTGGGGAAAGCCAGAACAAAGATAGTAGAACAAACCCTGTTCTATCGAACTGTATCGGTAGTGCATAATTGTTGCTGACGCTAGCAGCAATTTTTACACCACTCTCAAAGTATAAGTTGCCTTAGAACAAGTGAAAAACGCCGAATAGCAGGGCGCATTTTCAACTACAAAGATTTTCAACTACAAAGATTACATATAGCACGGCTTACCTCAAGTACAACTTTCCCTATATGCTTGCCAGAAGCCATGTAGCGGAACGCTTCTTCAGCCTGATCCCATCTGTAACGCTTTGTGGCTAGCGGCCGCACTACCCCGGAGGCAATGCCCTCTCGAACAAGTTCTCGGACACGCCATTTGTCTTCAGCAGTGACGGGATCATTCCCGTGCAGTGCTTCAAGCAGGATGCCATGGAAAGAGATACCCTTGAGGAACACGGACATTCCCAAGGAGGAGTCCTTAGAGAGGTCGAACTTGCCAATCTCGAGGAACCGGCCGTGCTTCGCCAGGCATCGCACGCTGGCTTGGAGCTTCTCTTCGGATAGAGAGTTCAGTACGATATTAACGCCTGGAGAGAGAGAACAGAGGAGAGGGTAGCAGTTTATTCAGCCGTATTCTTCTAGATTTTCTGCTGAGCGCAAGGAAAGGGGGATGAACGAAGTAAAACAGGGGCGAAGGAGAGCAAGGAAACGTGCGGCCTGATCTGTCTATAGTAAAACCTGACCGTAGACACCGGTCGGTAACGTAAATAAACAACGAAAACAACCCCCACTGTTTCTGCTCAGGAAGCCACCGCCCAAGTCTGTGGATATGAAAAGTTGCACTACTTCTGTATTCTTCATGATCGTAGCGGGGACTCTTGTGTGCATAAGACCTTTAAGCTCTAGAGGGATGGCGTCACGAGAGTACGCGTCACGATATTAGGCTTCACGAATTTACGATAAGTTTATGCCAGGAGACAGTATGAAAAAAGGGACATGTGGGAAGGAAATGCATAGCTCGAAAAGGTACCTATAGCGCTGCTTTTACTTTCAGTGATGCAGTGCTAAAGGGCCGAAGGCTTAGCCACGAGCACCATACGTTCTTAATTCCCTCTCTGTTGAGTGCGCAAATATCGCTCAAAGTACTTATCCTGTGAACATCTCGAATACATTACATCTGGGATACATTGTCGCCAACTGGAGCCAATCAATATATGCCATACCTGCTCAAGTTAAAATAATGATCACTTCGAGAGCTGACCTAAATTAAACCAGGCGCGAAGTAAGGATAGTAAGCTCAAATTATTTTCTTAATTTCAGCTTATATATAACGAACAGTGATTATGAACCGAGTGCCTGATGCGGAAGGAAAAATCGCAAACATGACGCGGGACACTTAGCGACGCGTCAACATCGCTCTAAACGAAGTGTCTGCGTCTTGCCCAAGAAACAGCGCCTGATAACCCTCAACGTCGCGTCACTTTAACAGGTTTATATTATTGTTTAATGTAATCAGTCCCTGCTTTTCGGCGATTGGGAGTACTGTTCCTGCTTTTATGCGAAGCATATTGCTAGAGCTACCACTCACGCCGTCGGCGTGGGACCCCTAGACGTCACACCACGTGACACCGTGACGTCACACCACCTGACACCGTGACGTCACAGCACGTGACACCGTGACGTCACACCACGTGGCACCGTGACGTCACACCACGTGACATCGAATGAGAGAGGCGGCCTCCACCTCGCGCCGTCGCCGTGGGACCCCTAGCCGTCACGCCACCTGACACCGTGACGTCTTCGTGACGATGCCATCGCACAGACGCCGGAATGTCCTCGAGCGGCATTCCCGCGCATTTCGAACGCGCGTTCACACTCGGTGTAGGTGAAACGCTCGCTCCACCGGGCAGGCAGACGCGGCTTCCGTGGCAATCCAGGCGCTCACCCAACGCGCGTCTCGGGGTTAGTCGGCGTTCCGCTGTAGCCATGCCGTTGGCTTCCCCCACGACGAAGGCTTCTAGTGGTTGTATTAAAATGACCAAGTATGCAACCAAGGAAAGCCATGTATTACCAAGCCTAGCCACCAATATGCTTCGCATCTGACTAGGCTTAACCTTAGCTAAGCCTCAGCCATAATTTTTTATAATGATTCTTCCAATAAGGAGCCGAGAGGATATTGATTTAAAGGATTCCATCCGAAATCGAATCATGAAAATTGTGGCTGTGTTGTTAAGGAGAAAAGAACGCAACTTATTTACTCTTACTGGATCAAGCGGAAAAGGCAAGTGCGATGTCAATGTTCTGATTGCTTGTTCTATAAATCTGGCTGAAATTGTGATCTCACCCTTGCCGTTGGTTTCATGGAGCACATGATCCTCAAACGACAGGTCCCTCGATCTTGCGATGTTCAGATCTCCAAGCTGAGGAAAACGACGGTTGAGAAATTCCCGCTTTTCTTCAGAGCCTACGGGATCGGGCACAAAGACAATACAAGAGTATTCTGAAAGACTGTTCTCCTCAAGTCTGAATTTACTCTCCGGTGCGCCCATGGAATTATGTTCACCCTTTGTCAAAAGTTTGGAGAAAAGGGGGTTTGGTTCTGAGCCACACTGTGTGGTTCGGAATGCATCTACAGCGCTCCAAATTTCCTGAAGGTAACATGATTTCCGGTCCTGCCTCCTCCAATGGGTAGGGCTGCCACGAATGCTTCAGGAGTCCCACTACAAAGCTTACAAGCAAACCCCTTGGGCTCTAAATGTTTGACAAAGACTGTACCATTGAAATGAAGGTTACAATATATCCTGGTTTAAAATCAAAACAACCATTAGGAGCGACATCGGGTGTCCTCGAATGGTGCAATAATCCGTGCTTGGTGTCATCCAAAATGAAGATGGCCCGGGCCATCAATGGCTCCCTCCATTTCGAAAGCCTTTTGAGCGTACGAATGCGTACCATATAATCATACATTATTTTTTTCTCAGCGAAAGCTCCTATACGTTCTTCATACCGAGCGCAACCAGCGAGTTGACTGCAGAGCTAGCTTTAGGTCAATGCTAAGTTCCAACCACGCATGCACCAAGTTCTTGGCGGCAGCTGGCGTGAGAGTTTGCAATGTTAGAGTTAGAGTGCCTGGGGAGAGATGTAGCAGAACGCTGCAACTGCGAGTGCATTGTGCCGCGCATAGCACCATCTACTATCTGCTAACCTCTGTTGGCCAATCGGGGCGCCTTGCAGCGAGCTGGTGAATGCGCTTGCCGTATGTCACTCGCAGAAATTCACAGGAACTGTTGGCGCGTCCTTACCGTGATAACAATCACACAGAGCACTGTGACGATATCTGTCAGTGGTCGCTTGCTGTATGGGCCTGTGTGGATCGGAGAGGGGCGCAGTCGCTTCCATCCCGGCCATGGTTGCACCGAACGAGCCCGTAACGGGAGCCGCTTAGTCAGCTGTGCCACTCTGCTGATCCTTATGATTTTGGGGTGTGCGCCGTGTTCTTTCTGTGAGCGCTTTTGTCCGAGAACGGCGTGCAAAAAGCCGCCGCTAGCGTATCCGGCCTAGCCGCGGACAACAGTCAGGGGGCTTTACTAGGGTCTTCTACAAATCAAGAGCCTTCTGGCTATATTCTCAATCACCTCTAACTGATTAATATGCACAGCCTACCGCTACGAATTTTTCATTTGCAAAACATCGCTTAATCCGTTACCATGAAATGCGGTCTTTTAGTTGAGAAGACTGCAGGTCAGGGCTTCTGTCAAAGCACACTGCTTTCTCCATGCGTTTATTTAGAAGCCATCTTTCCCACTAACTTTTTCACGGCAGTGCTGCCACCTAGAGTCAAATATTTCTCCTCCTGGCAGAGAAAAATTCCAACCGTTACTTCAATGTAAATCCTATTCAGCTACGAAGAATTGAAACAATAAAATAGAAATAGTAATAAGGAGACTTGCTTGTGAGGCAGGGCTTTCTGAGATATTTTCAGACCACCACATTTAAACACCATAGAAAGAATACAATATTCAGCATCGTAAATAAGACAGTACTTCAACATCATCGCACGAGGCCTACAGCTTGAAAGCCAGCATTTAATAGACAGTGTGTTTTTTCTCTAAGTTTTCTTGAAAAAGTTACGACTACATCAGACATCCGACGCTACAATTCTGCGATAGCAGTTCGATTTACCCTCGACGATTACTCTGACGCCTTTCTTTATTGAATGATCAAAGCAGTGGCTCAGTGGTTATGGTGCTCGACTGCTGACCCGGAATCCATGGGTTCTATTCCGGCTGCGAAGGTCACATTTCGGTGAAGGTAAAATGCTAGAGTACCGTGTACTGCGCAATGACAGTGGGGTTTAAATAATCCCCGGTAATCGAAATTGTACAGTCGTTTAGTACAGTGCCCCTCAGAACCTTAGTCACTTTGCAATGTTACACAACTTAAAACAAACCACAGCATACATTAATGAATGCTTTTACTCTAAGCCGAGGCTTCAGAAACACGAGAGAATTTTTCTGGAGGACGAAGGAGGGCGGAGCTAGCTTGAGGGTAGCAATGATTCGTTGGGCAGCCCCCAACTAGGGGGTGGGGTGGGAAGGTACCGGGTCGTTTGTGTTTCTTGAGGGAACCTGACTTTCCCACTGCGTCTTTGTGATTTAGCGTTCGCTTTTGCGTTCGTTGCTGCGTGGGCTTCTATTGGGTGCAGGCATTGCGGAGGGTGTAGGTATGTGCTTGGTTCGCTTGTCAAGGTTGAAGGCAAGTGGAGGTGTAGTAGTGGATCGAGAGTACTCCCCCTTGGCAGCTCCGTAGCTAGGCAGCCTAGCTACCCATACACCCACCACCACACTCAATCCACCACAGCTTGGGAGAGGGGGGCTAAGATGCGGGACGGATGCTGCTTCTGGCGGGGGAAGGTTTCAGTAGTACAACTTTTTGACGGGTTATTGGGACATCGTCTTCAAAGAATGCCGTACGCCAAAAAAAAGGACGAAACAGGAAGGAAACACAGAACAGGAAAGAGGCGCAACTTCCAACTTTCAAGTTCACGCATGAAAAGGCAGATCATGATTGTATACAGTTCTTGGATTTTCAGCTTTCCTTTACCAACAACCACGTCTGTTGGATGTATCAACCTCGCTCAAAGAAGTCTCTTTTAGCCTACGATAGCGCCCACTCAAAATTAGTAAAACGAGGTATAGTTTCTCTTTGCATTAGGTCGGCCCTAGAAAAATCTTGTCCGCACAAGATAAGTGAAAGCTTCCAGTATCAGATCGGAAGAGTTATGTCAGCAGGTAACCCATTGCAACTGGTCACCAGCGTGTCTGAAAGCCTCCTTCAAAAAATGAAGAAACCGGGCTAGAAGCGTGACATTGGAAACAAACCTGTGCAGGTCATACCTTACCTGCATGGGTTTTCGCACAATTTGAAAAAAATGGCTTCCAGGCACGGAGTGCAGCTGGTTTTTCCAGCCCCCTGCAAACTGGCAGGCATATGTCCGATGGTGTCAGGAAAGCGGGTCAAAAAGGCCTGTGCTGTCAAACATCAAACAGTGTTCACAAAATGCACCACTAATGTGGTATACGAGATCCCTTTGACGTGTGGCAAAGTATATGTGGGGCAAACGGGACAGTGTTTCAATGAGCGTGCTCGACAGCACAATGTGACCCTAAAAAGCAAGACGGGAAGCAACCTAGCTTTACACTGTAGCAGATGTAAAGATTGTTGTCCGAAATTTAACGAGACCAGGTTTCTAGCCAGAGCAAAAGAAAAAATCGAAAGAGAAGTGATTGAGGCTTTTTATATTGATCAAAGAAAAGATAACTGCGTGAGCACGCCTTCTGTTCTCCTCACCAGAAACGAACTAGCTTTTTTGGACGGTTTCGTTTAGATGCCCTTTGCAAAGTCCGCTTGCTTCCTACAATCGGTTTTATGATTGTTAATATCTTAGCGTTGGTTCTTATACTTATTCATATTCTTTCAACCTGTGCTGTCATTCACACTCGCATGTGTTATCGACCCTGCTTTTAGTAAGAGCGACCTTCCTATGACTCGTCCACCACCGCATTTGTTTTTTAGTTCACGCACCCTCATGCAGCTCAGCGGCTATAAAAGAGCGCCTGGTTTCCTTTTGTGTTATTAAAGTTGGAAGTTGCGCCTCTTTCCTGTGCGGTGTTTCCTTCCTGTTTCGTCCTTTTTTTGGCGTACGACATTCTTTCAAGAAGGTTTCAGTCTCCGAGGTTAAGACACACGCGGGTATTTTCGCATTGTGACATTAGCACTGCTCTCACCTTAAAATTATTCGAAACCCTTTGATCTGACATGTACTAAGACGCGAAGAGATTCGTCATCCTACCTGTTACATATCACTAAACGTTCACGGAATAAAATGTCAAGAAACACCTTACTGAAGAGAACAAAGTGCACGCTTGAGGTTTCCTGAGATCACGTTGCAGGTATAGCCCAAAAAAAGCTTAAAGATTGGCGGCGTATTCTAGAGTGTTATGTAAAAAAAAAACTAATAGAAGAGCGGCATGGCTTCATTTGTGCTTTCGACGCTTAGTTGGCAAAACTCAAACGAGGCCAACTAGCGCTTAATACTACCTCTGCCGCAGTTAATTATGGATATGCTGGTATCGCTGCATGAGTAACACGGGGAAACAGCGCCACACTTTTCATAGAAGTAGATAGTCAGAAAGGCTAGTGAAATGAGTTTATAATCTGCACACTTAATCGATAAATAAACAGAAATGAGAGCGTATGCCAGTAAGAAAGTGAGCGTGCAACTTGCGGCAATCAGCAAGTTGAACCACCGTCGTAGCCCTACTTCCATGTCTGTAAGTGAAATGGCCACTGTTAACAAGTGGCCTAAAGCGGGGCGGGCAGTACCTAGTGAAATTGTCGCGCTCTTTTTGTCGAGCTTAAAAATTTCCATGAGCTGGCTACAAGGAAAAAGTGCAAAAAAAAAGACCGCCAGAAATCGGCATATGCTTGCCTTCCAGGTCAGACGAACGAGCCATACCGACAGTTGTACCATTCACCTTACCTTTGCGGCAATTCTACTGTGCACATGTGCCAGGCCCCTCTGCCTGCATCACGTGAACCCAAAGCACATTTTCGACAGGGGAGTTCATTCCAGAGTTAATATGGCAGACCTCGAACATGTATCATGAAAATTTATGGCAAGTTCTAGATAACTCCGAATCCACGACTCATCGGGCAGGTAGACCTGCCGGAATGCCTAAACTATATGTACCAAAGGGAAATTCTCGACAGAGCCTGTCACACAGTTTAACAAAGGGCAACATCTTCCATGAAAAATGTGAACCCGGTGCGCATCCTCGGTAGTGCTCACTCCATAGTTCGGGTACGGAAAGCCAACCTGCCTGGGTACCGTGAACCCAGGACATAATCTTGCCTCCTCCACCCCCCCCCCCCCCCACACACACACAAACACTTTTTGTTAACATGGGGGATTTCATCCTGCCTATATTAAGTCCTCCAAGGGTATGTGCACTGCAGCGTGAACTTCCAAGCCAAGCCTTTACGGCTAAAATCACATTTATAAACTGTTGGGTTCAGGAGGTTCGATTACGATCGCCTACGACGGGGATGGTAAGAGCGTATAGTGCAAACGAATCCTGATACATATACCGCTGCAATAAACAGCGAACTCTGCTCAGAAATCTGTACGAACCGACGGTGGTGAACACGGTGCACCCCATCGAGAGGGCGATGGAGATTGCCGCCTGTCCGACGCCACCGCTGCCGGAGTGGACTAGGAGAGACTCTCCTGGTCGCATCTTACCTCGTACGAGGAGCGCGTAGTAGGCAGTGGAGTAAGCCACCGGCACCGTTGAAGCCTCTTCCAGACTCCACGTGTCAGGAACATCCCAGAGCCAGTCTGAATCCACAGCCACAGTTGTAGCCATGCCCTCGCAGGGCACCAAGCCCATCACCCGGCATCCCTGTGGGTCGCGGCCCGAGAACTCTAGGCCAAGCAGACACTCAGAGTTTGCGACCTCGTCTGTGGGTTTGTGAAATAAAACGAATTGGTCAATATGTTACTAATCCAATAAAGTAACCGTCATGAGCTTAAATGGCACGAATTTTTGAGCAGAGAGCAATTTTGGTTACTCACTATTCCTAGCACACTTAATGCTAAGTGAGAGTTTTTCTCACAGATTTTTTGTCAAGTGACATTTCCTTTCACGCCATTGGTTAGCCAATTTTTCTTAAAGGGGTACCTTTTCTCTGTATCATCAGTGATGTCTCTTTCACCGGTGAAGAGCGCTTCTTGCGTCACTGAATAACAAAGTTCTTCCACGTCAGTAGACGACGCACAGTCAACATGTGGCATACGAGCTCTAAGGATTTCAGTCTAGTATTAAGATCCCGCCACTGTCAAAATGTCTCGTAGACTCGGTTTACTGAAGCCACCAGAGTAAAGTACATTTTTTGAAAAAAGTGCGAAGCATTTTACCCAACGTAAAGGAACACGAGAATTATGAAATCATAGTAAGAGGTACCTGAAAGAGCAATTGTACAGGCTTTTGACGTCGTTAGCTGTGACACACGTGATTTTGAAAGCACGCCTTTTATTGCCATACTCAAAACTTGTTTTCCATTTTACTCGTGATTACTAGTCTTATTTTCTCCAAAGACTGCTTCCGTACACGGGATGTTGATATTGCTGGTATTTCGGGCGGTGGTGGTGGCGAAGCATACAGGCGGGGTAAGCCTAACAGAGGCCTGTCGGAAATTGGTCCGCCTGACTCATTCATTTAAGAGATTGAGTCCCTACTGCTCACCGATAAGACCAGGGTCCTCTAAAAACTTCATTACTGATCATGGCCCTAATCGTCACTCATTTCTGGAGCCCTGAGGGTACACGATCAGTAATGAAGTTTTTAGAGGACACTGGCCCTATCGGTGAGTAGTAGGGACTCAATCTCTTAAATGAATGAGTCAGGCGGACCAATTTCCGACAGGCCTCTATAAAGCTTACCCCGTACTCACCGATAAGACCAGTGTCCTCTAAAAATTTCATTACTGATCGTGGCCTTATCGCCGCTCAGTTCTGGAGCCCTGAGGGTACACGACGCGTGAGACGTCGTCCCTGGAACTGTTCAGTGTCCTCAGGCTTTCCAGTGGGTGTCTCACATTCGGCGCAAAAGCGCGGGCTCGCTAACACGAAATATGGCTACATTATGTCATATCACATTCAGTAAAGTCCTTCCAAAAGCTTTGAAGATGAATCTAGGCCGCATTTGTTATAGAACCAATCATGAGACTCTCAAGCCCGACATGTTCAGGCGTATTAGATCCCGTACACGAATAAAGCTAGTTTGAACGCAATAGTGATAGGCGTTGCGTGTCGCAGAAAATACGGGGTCGTATTTGACGTGGCATCATTCGCCGTATGCGTAAATTCCACAAAATATAATAGAAGCAGCCTAGCTGTGACACATAGGTCACCGGACATCACGACTTCATTCCAACCTGCCCGCCTGATTGTGGTCAGTGGGCCCACCGTTGCAGCTAGCGGTTATATTAACGATTGTTTCCGAGAGGTTGCCCTGCAACGGCGACCTTGGTCTCAAAAAACGCCACTACTCCAGGAGTCGTATAGGGACTGTCAAAGATCTGTGCCTGTAAATTACAGAATGTCTCATTCCGCATATACAGGTATGCGCTTTAACTTAGTGACGCTATCACGTCATACCCATAAAGCGTACCCATGAGTTTCTGCTGCATTGTTTAGTTCTGACAGAGTTCAAGTTCTTTTCAGAATCAGACACGAAGTGCCTCCGGTAACTGCTTGTGGTAAATGATTGCACACTGTATAGAAAAATATTAATATTAAAACGAGAATGATCCGCATTTTGTTCGAATGGGTGGCGCATCTAGCGTGTCGGATGAAATTGACCGTAGGCCACGTGATAACTCGGAAGTTGTCAGCGTCTACGGTGGACAGGTTACAAAGCGACGAATCGATTTGTAAGGGAGGGCAAGCACAAGATAAACGACGCGTTACGTTAATGACTGAATACTTAGGGCTGGAAACCGAAATGCTTCTGAATCATGTATTTTCGAACCAAACTTGTGCTCACTGGTGCGTTTTGAGCCGTTCCAACTGGATGGAGCCTAGTCGGATAACTAAGACTATATATTGTGCCTGCGTTGGCGATGTGGGAGTCTATCAAAACGTGCTGGAACATTAGCAGCACGCTCAATGCAAATAAGGTCCGGAGCTTTCGAAGGAGAATTTTACTGTACATTTTAAGGGTGATATAAACCTACACATGCCATAAGAGCCGGGAGTCAAGGTATACGTCTATATATTAGGCTTTCTTAAGAGTTTGTAATATTCCGTTAACAACCAACCTATTCTGTTTGTTTATTAATCGTGTGTTCAGAGCAGGAACTTTTGTGCTGTTTTCTGTATTAATATTCGGAGAACTTTTATCGATCTCCAACCATTCCGAAAGATTTTTGAAAGTTTTATTTTTTTAAATACAATTCTGTTTCACTATATGCCGTTACAAAAATGTAAGGGTGGTCTACATAATTAACACAAAAATCAGATATGTAGGATGCAAGATAATTATTCCACGTTATACAGTGGTAAGACCCACTAACTACTCCAGTTGTCTATGTCTACGCTTAGTTAAATATAGGAACCGGCCGAGAAAAAAATTCTGCGGACTCCACCATTCGGAGTTAGTCGTGAAGATATGGATTCACTAGTAGTCACATTGTGTTCATGGATGCACAAATAAGTTTTAAGTACCTCTAACTGAATTACTCTGATTCTACAGTTTTCAGGCTCTGATACTAAATTGTCGTGATTTATTTGGTCATATGCGTTTCGTAATTTGCTTTTTACAATGCTTTTTAATCAAATGCTTATGGATTTTTCACGCATGTCTCAATATGCCTTTTTGTCTAAATAATATGGAGTGAAAGATTCGGTAATAAAAAAACAATGCCCTCTCAGCTATCTTTGCTAAAAGTGGAAGAATGGTTGTTGGACGGCACTAGCAAAAAAAAGAAAACATAAGGCGGGGTGCACAAACAGTTTCTAGGTGCTATGTCTTATGCGCGCGATAAATTAGTAGGAAATATTGAGGCTGCACCATTTGTTATAACATTGTTTTCTATCTCAAAAGACATTATAGCCACTGCAAATGTGCAAGCGACGTATAAAAATGACTTTCTTAGATATATATGGCGCTGCCCACACTTTTCTAAAAGACCAACCAACCCGTATCTGTTGCCAGTTCCAACTCAAGTTCTTCAAACGATGATTATATCAGCTGCTTAAGTCCGCGATACAAAAATAGAGTAAGCCTCCCTGTGATAACTAAACGCACTTACCGGACAAGGCATCGGGCGGAAGTTTACCACTGGCGAGCATGACGTCACGGAAGTTGAGCGGGGCGTAGTACACATTACAGAGGACTTTGCTGCTAGTGCTGGATGTGGCGGTGTAGCGCAACGGAGATTCGTACCAATGCAGGCTGGAGAGGTCTCCGCGAGCCTGGACGTTAAGGTATGCGCAGCTGGTAGCACTCTTGGGGGCACCTGTGGTGCGCGCATTATTTGTCAAGCACATCTCAAGACAGCTTTTGTGTCAAGCTAGGCGGGGTACGAAGGTAGCATAAAACACTTTTAAGGGCATCAAAGCACACTGTTACATGCCGAAACCAGTTTTCTTATATTGCTAAAGTTCGCTGTTCTTTATCATGTCCACATTCCATACATCACCTTTTCTCGGTTCCTTTTTTATCTTTGCTATTCATCATCTAGAACAGCTTGCTAAGTGTGTTGTGTACTCCCTTGAGAGCCCATATATATCTGTAATGTGTGACTGCTTTCAGAGCGCCTTTCCAACGTCATACTTCGATACCTATCCCAGCAGCCTGCGCGCTTTTTTTTTATTGGAAACCTGTTCAATACTTATTACAGTCTGCGTCTATGCAGAGGTTATCGCCTTAATGCTCGCTAAACAGTGTCCCTGAAGCGTACTGTTTCTTTCTGCAGCCTGTGTCTAATTTCAGAGAGTACAGATCTGATAGTTTATGCTGCGCGAAGTCTTCTGTGGAAGCGGCGGTATTTTCACTGCGGTGAAAATACATGTGCAGTCACGCCGGTGTACCCTATGTCACCACCTCAATGTACACGTTGCCCTATATATCTTCTCATCTAGGCACTCGAAATATCAATATCATGTGGCACTTCACTGGCTACGTAATGTCCGCTCATCCCATATGGATCCAACCAATACAACAGGCACTTTGGCGTGGAAGAGCTGGTGATTGTATATCTGAATGGTAATAGTGATTTTAGCACTGCTTGCTTTCTTCCGGATGTCGGATATAATTCGTTCCTTATGTATGGTTTCTGATTGACAATAGTGAACAATATCTCTAAAACCTGTTTTTTGTTTCGCTTAGGCACGATTTTGGTGCTGCTCATGTCCTCTCTGCATATGATGCGACTGCGATAGTTACAGTAGACAGCACTTGGTGGACCTGAAAATGAAAAGGATGCAAAGCTTACGTGAGAGTATTGTCAGATGCCTGAAAGAACCCCACTGTCCATCACGCTGAACGTTCATAACAAGGTCGCGCTCCAGCAAGTATTTGTGTGTGACGTCACTCAGCGTGAAATCGATCTCCTTGTACGGCTTCTTTAAGCTCGCGTCGAATACGCACCTGACAATGATAAACAGAAAACATAATTACTTTTGCGAAAAAGCATTAAAACGTCAGCTTTCTCCAGAAGCGTGGGGACAGGACGCTGCCTTTGATATTATTTACTTTTAATCCCAAGGCATTAGCTTTTTGGACCTTTTGAGCGCAACTCTACGTATTTGCTTCTAATAACTGACTGCCTTTTGTAAATAAGGTCATTGGAATGCTTACTTCTTAATAAACATTTAATTTTTATTAGGTAATAATTGCTTTGGTTAGATTAAAATTAGGAAACAAACCTTTTGAGGGGCCAAAGATCACCCAGCACCGCAAAAAAGTGTCAGAGAAGCAGCGAGCCAGCTGTACGTGGTTGCTTTTTGTTTTCTCTTGTGGCGTTAAAGTCTGCTAGGCTGCCATAACAGAATAGTCAAACTCAAGCATCCTAACGAGCCTTATTATTCTTACCTTATGCGGCTGGCACCAGTTTCCAGACGAATACAATTCATCAATCCAACGACACCGCTGACGCCGATGTCCTTTGCTACCAGCCACAAGTTGTGCCCTGCTGGCTTCCTTGCGCATTCATTAACTTTCCTCTTCAGTGTCTCAACCCAATCGAAAGTTCCGTTGTCTGTTAACATCATTTCTTGTTGTGCTACTCCTGGGCTAGTGGTAATTTTCCTCAGTAAAAGCAGCGTAGACCACTTGTTAGACTTGAGTCCTACGAGGCGAAAGCCACGATAGCCAAGCACTGCCATAACTTCATCTTTTGAGTGAATTGTGCTCGGAACATTAGCCACTTTTGACAAAAATGCCTCAGCCGGAGTAAGAGCTGAGCGCAGAAAGAGTAGCGCAAATCCGGTCTCCTCGCAGTGCGCTAATAGTTCTTCAGCCAAGGTTTCGAGACCGTTTGACCCGCTGGGAACCATTCGAGCAAGAACTAAATCAGCTTCAGGAAGTTTCTTCGCAGTAGTTGAGGCCGGATCCCAAAAGAGCGTCACGACACTTTCAGGTAAATGCTGCGGCATTAGGTCATGTGGACGCTGGTGGGCTACCGTGTACTCGGTTTTAAGTGATATGTCGTAGAGCGGAAGCTGTTCTGACACAAAGGGCGTTAAGAGGAAGTTGCTTTCTTGCGACGTTAGTTCGAGAACACGGATTTTTCTTGCAGTCGTATTTTCAACAGCGACGTCGAGCAGGTGTCGTAAGGGATCCTCTTCTAAAAGGGCTGTGCCAACGATGTCTTTGTCAAGGTCATTCTTGTAGGTTGTCAGCGCCCATTGGACGGCGGAGACGAGAGTTCCACCCGATACGTTGACTCTCGTCTGAATGCCTGTGAGAACACGCATGAGTCCGTTGTTCTCAGCGTTACTTTTCAGCTGTTGGTCGAAGACTTCTTGGGATACCTCGCAGGTGTTTTCAAAGAGCTCCGACACCTCATTCATTTCCTCTCCATCTCTCTGCAGTATGTCCCGGACAATGGTACTGCATATATCGACGTAATCTCGTAGCCTAGCCTCCCGCTTCAATATTGTGGCCTCATCGTCGACGTACGGGACAAACCTGTACTCTTCAAGGCACGGTGTTTGGCGGCAACTGCGGCGTGGTGCTGTGGAGTATTTGTAGCCTCGAACGACGACTCCTCCAGCACGGCACGCATTGAGGCAACCGTCATAGATAGCGGGTATCCCTGCACATCAGAAGACATAGCATCGTGTAGGTGTGCAGAGGTCTCCTATCTTGCCATTTCTTAATGTCGGTGTGAAACATAACGCGGAACTCATTTGGCGCAAAATATCCGCTGGTGTAGGTTAGGCAAGATAACCGCTGGTCCTTAAGGGTAACGGAGTGGATTCCAAGAGAAGGCAAACGTAGCAGGGGGCGGCAGAAAGTTATGTGGGCGGATGAGATTAAGAAATTTGCGGGAATACAGTGGCCGCAACTGGCGGACAGGGTTAATTGGAGAGACATGGGAGAGGCCTTCGCCCTGCAGTGGGCGTAGTAAGGCTGATGATGATGATGATGATCCGCTATTTTATGTTTGAACTACATAGCTACTCACTAAGTTGACATTTAGCTCACTGCAGAAAAAGAAGGAGCTTGCAACAGACACGACTAGAGATGCGCTAATTTTGAGTGGTACTGGATTTGCGACCTTTACTCACGGATGAATTCGATCACTTCCTTGTTAGTGCGTCGTGTCTGCACATTTGGTTTATGTTTTGTTTTTATAGTATCGCTGATATTTTATTATAAATTTATGCAGCACTCGAAATTGTGTGCAGAATCATCGCCTTACGGAGCATTTTCGAATCCTCACAAAACAGAAATATCCCTCAGTACTTATGGCTTCACAGAAACGCTATGACGGAAAACCTTTATCATTTGAACCCTCTGAATTTGTGACTTTATGAATTTTCGCATTTTTTTAAAGTGGAGCTGCTGGCATTGTTGCCTGCAAGCATAATTTGCCAAGACAGGTTAGTTTTACAATACAAACCTCTTTCTGCTGCCTCTTCAACAACCTGTGCATGGAGTCTTGGATATATGTGGCATGACTGGATCTTTGCAAACAGCTTGAGTGTCCGCAGAGGCTGAAGAAAGCTGTAGAATTGAAATATACCGTCGATGAAGGCCACCCAGTTGTCCTCCCACTTGAGCTTGCATTGCGGCCCTGTATAATGCAGAAAGAAAATAGCCGGGTTAAGCTACATCATAGTGCGTAAGAAGTTAAACGACGATACCTAAAAGATGATAAACTTTATATATGATTTTAGTGGTACACTGAAGGTCATGTTCCGATATCTCTGTAATTCGTTCTAAGGCTGTCAGGCTATGGTCAGTAGTAGAGAAGTTGCCAGACGTGGTCTGCCAACCTCTTGGCTACGGGAGCTTCAGCCCATGTTCCTTCTAATTACTATACTGTTTCCTTCCGCGAGCGCGATACGAGTGCTGATGCTGTAATAAATTCTGAGTCTTACTGTCTCTGCTGACGATAAGAAAAAATAAAAAAATATCAAACCCTGCTACGATAAGGGTTTTATTGCTTGTAATATTTTACCCATTTTATTACTGTAATAATGTTGTCCGGCGGTCAAATGGTAAAAGAGTCGCACCTTATAGACAACTCCACTACCCTCTATGTCATGATTCCATGTAAACAACTATACACCGACTATATTGCTTATCTTGTCTTGGGGTAACATTTATCATTGTCTTTAATATTCTAGCTCAGGTAAACAGAACGAGCTCCTTTCACGAGCAATTTCTGTGACAGAAAATATACCCTGCCATCCCCGCAGGTACGAAGTTATAAAGATTCCCGTTCTTTAAGCGCGAGTTTTGTTGAAGGACGTTACATAAAGAAATGGAAAGACGAATTAGCAGGTCTCAGTACCCTGCGTGCTTGCGAAAACCAAACTGCTAAAAAAGACAATGCTTTGAACTAAAGGCGTGATTCGCTGCCAGCAGGAGTGCATTTACAGACTACTTCGCACTCTGCATTGGCTACTTTGTGAAATTGCAGGGACAAGGACGAAACACTAGACATAAATAGTGTGCCGAAGAACTAACTATCCAAGTCGACGCTGAGGATGCTTTGGAATACTCCGTGGTAGCCGCAGCCAGACAGCGCCAGTTCCTTGTAGACTTCTTCACTGTCCAGTTGCAAGACTGCTGCCTCGTTGGAGGGCCATGGTAGGCCATTGTCGAGCACCTTCTCCCCTTCCTCGGCGATGCGGATGCGGCCGCTCGCCGCCACCGAGCCACCTTCGCTGACCTCAAACTCTCCAGAAGCCGGCATGACAAGCACCAGGAAGCGCACTGTACCTGAACCCAAGACATTTCCTTGTTAACAACTAAGGTTTCGGACCAGCTTCCTAAAAAGGTGCAGTGAAGAGGAATCTGAACTCGTATTTTTGCCACGGGAACTCAATCTACACGTTCCAAGCATTCTTAGAAACTTTGATTTATTGCCCTGCGTGGCTGATTTCCCTAATCAAATTGAATTAACGTCCGGCTCCCGCCTTTTTTTATTTGAATTCTCCCCGTACGGTGGGCGGAGTCGACCAACGCGTGGAGTGCCTTTCACCCAGTGCCGTGGCGGCTTGCCGCTCTGCCATCGGCGGAGTAATACGTAGTAATCTGTAGAAGCAAATAGTCATCGTGTATTTTTATTTCTTCGGGCTCATTTTGCGGCTATATTATCAGTGAATGAAACTATTTATTCACGGAAACCTAAAAAACAAAATAAAGTGAAAGCAAAGCCTCCACGGAGCTGGCTGAAAGGCACTGCACGCGTTGGTCGACTCCGCCCACCGTACGGGGAGAATTCAAAAAATAAAGGCGGTAGCCGGACTTTAATTCGATTTAATTAGGAAAACCAGCCACACAGAGGGCAATAAGTCGAAGTTTATAAGAATGCCCGGAACGTGTAGATTGAGTTCCCGTGGCAAAAAGTCGAGTTCAGATTCCTCGTCCCTGCACTTTTAAGAAGTTTTCTGATTTCCTTCCCAAAATGGAACACACGTCCTCGGCACTATAAGGCTACATATTCAAGAGCAGTAAATGATCACATTACATACTTGCACACTACAGAATGAAAAGTTATGCACCATCCGGCAGAAGCGGGGTGAAAAGGAACCCGCTAGCTGATACCAGAAAGGAAACGGGGTGAAGAGAGATTTTGCTAGACACTTACATGTCAGGAAATTCTGATATTCTTCTAAAACATGGCGAAATGAAAAATCGATTCAGTGTTATGCAGAACATGATTCCACGGATGGCCTTTTATAACACCGACAGAGTCACAGTAAACTCTTAGAAAAGCATAAAGTACGGGTGAATGAAATAGGCGCCATGTTAGTGATAAGCGGCTTGTTCACACTTCAACACCTTATGTGGTCGTTTGGGAGTGTAGCGTTAACTCCTTATGGAACCCGCTCGGTGGCTCCGTGTTCTTATTGCTGATATGAATCGGAACGTTCACATCCGGGTGCTCGATTTTAGAACAGGCGTAGCAAAAACCATGACAGTCACTTCTCGATAAGAAGTTGTGCTCTTGGCTCGGTTCCTCTAAATGTGGGCCTATTGTTGTTTATACTTTTCGCTATTACCGCAAATACTTAAAGCCTCCTTACTGTGCATAGGGTACTGCTATTTAGTCGTTATCACGTGGCTTCCTCAGGTGTAGACCAAAAAATTGGCGAGGGCACTTAAGCTCAGCCTTAAGGGTATGACATGATAGCGTAGTGAATGAATTCTCATATATGCAGCAGGTAATTCCCTAGTTTTCATTCATAGATTCCTGAGACTCCTGATTTCCCTCCTGACGCAGTGGTGCAGCGGATAAGTGATGGGTCATTGCCCTGCGATAGCAGGGGCTCCCAGCGGTGGGCCTTGTGCGGCCCAAGTTGATATTCCGGAGCGACTAATCAATAATTTAACTGTCACCAGCCATGGTGGGAACCTAGTGAAGACGCCGCAAGTTCACCTGACCAAGGTGGCTCAACTGCTTTCTGGTTTACTCTGTGGTCATCGCCTTGCTTGTAATTTTGCGTTCACAACGCCGCGTCGACAACGCCGGTGCCAAGTTGTCTGGCCAACGAGGCCTTTAACGCGATAGCGTTAAAACACTGCGGGCCTTTGCTACTAGGCTTAAAAAGGATGGGGGAGATACTTAACCTCCGTGATAAGGGTATGAGGTGATGCTAATGCGTTAATGCCCGTATATGCAGAATTGGCCATTTTCTAATTAACGTTCAGCGATCTCCGGGAGTCCTCCTACCACTCTTGGCGTAGTGGTGCAGCGGTTAAGCCATGCGCCACTCTCCTGCAAAGGTACGTGCTGCCAGCGGTGGGACTTGTGCAACCCAGGATACTCATCACCCGCTGTGTTAGGCAGTCTGTCACATTCAGGTGGGCAGGTTGTGATGGCGCTACGAGATCATGCGAGCTACGGGGCCCATCTACCTGCTAGTGTGCTTTTCTGGAGATTTTTGGCTCACTGTCAATGGTTGGGATGCCGGATTTCTCACGACACGAGCTCCTTAACGCTGTCGCTTTAGTTTAGCGGGTTTATAGTTTATAGGGGTTTGTCGCGCCAAAGCGACTCAGGGTATCAGGTACGCCGTAGTGAAGACCGCCGGAAATGTTGACCATAGGGGCTTTTTAACGTCACTGACATCACAGAGCACGCGGGCCTCTAGAATGTGGCCTCCATCGAAATTCGACCGCCGCGGCCGGAATCGAACCCGCGTCTTTGGGGTCAGCCGCCCAGTGCCATAACAACTGAGTCACTCCGGCAGCTTCAATTTAGCGTGACGCATTGGCTAATCGTCAGCTAACAAGTTCACTGTGAAGGAAAAAAGCATTCGTTTATGAGCCTGGTCGAGAAAGTGGGAAAAAATCTATCTTTAAATCACGTTTATTAAACAGGTACAAATTGATATATTGGCGATGGAGATCAGCGCGGTGGGTAGGTTTCTGACGCACGGCTGTGCAGACGATAGTGTGAGGCGCTGTGTTGAAAGCTGTGCAGCAAGGAAAGCGGCCTGTCTGTTTCGGGAATAGGAGGTGCGAAGCAAGAAGTGTGCATGGAAGGAGGCTCACCACTCTTTGGCAAGATGGTGGCCCTGTGCAAGGTGAAGTTCTCGAACACCACAGGCACCTGGTCGAAGGGCTTGCCGCAGCGTCTGCTGAGGGACTTCCAAGCCAGCACCATGTAACCGGACGCAGGAAACAGCACGCGACCGTCGAGCTGGTGGCCAGCCAGATAGGCGTCTCTCTCATTCGTGTCAAGGTTTACCTCGACGATCTCCTCTGAAAACTGTCAGTAAAGGTGTCCTGTGTTAGGGCGGAAGGCATCATCGCAGTCAAGGATGTCCCACTTTACTCAATCTCTATATTTAATGTTTGCCCGAGTTGGCATGTGTGATGCGAATTTGTAATTGTCTGAGCAACCTGAAAGAGGGAAAACAGAGTTGAAATTAAATTTGTTTTGAATGACAGGCTTAAACCATTACGATATGAGTGAAAACAGCGTGAAAGAAGCCCGAAGGCGAAACGAGGAAGGGAAGGGACTTTCCTGGAAGGGACTTTCCTGTCCCTTCCTCGTTTCGCCTTCGGGCTTCTTTCGCGCTGTTTTCACTCATATCACAATGAACCAACTAGCCCAGCAAAAAGTTCTGCTTTAAACCATTACCATTCATCAAAGCATACGGTCATGGTTTCACCTAGCGTCTTCCCACCACTGCAAGGTAAAGATGACCGATGGATTGTCTCATTGAAGGGTGACATAGGAAGTGTAGAGGTTGGTTCATTTGGAGAGGCCGTAGAGAAAACGAAGACGAAACTCAGGTGGAATCGCTCCCGCTTGAATAACAAAACCAAACACACATAAAAACACAGACTTAGGCGGGATACGCCAAGATGCTTGTATTGATGTCATTTTTTTGTTCGATGATCAGTGACCGCACTAGTGTAGCCGATGCGCTAAACTCTTAAATAATTTCGGTATCGTGTGGCAATTTGTATGGTAGTAGTTAAAGTGCTTCGAGGGAGACATCGGGGTACCTGTCCCGCTCCAGCGAAGTCGCTCCACCTCGGGACGGTCCACCGCTCTGAGTGGTCCCAGCTGACGAAGTGACCGATGCTGGGTGTGCCCCGAGGGACGGGGAATTGTACCGGGGGATACAGTGGGTACAGATCCAACTGTACTCCGATTGTGTGCAGCTTGCCCAACGATTTGAGGAAGAACATGAGGTTGTCCTCGCCACGCTTCATCAGGCCAAGGGAGCTGGTGTCAGGACCGAGAGCGCGCCGTAAGATAGGCTGCAAGCGGTCGAAATAATAGCGTTTTACTGAAAGCAGATAATGTGTTAGGTGTCGAAAAAATTTGAATGCATATGATGATGCTCGATGACCATTTTCAGATCCATGAGTAGAGACGGCACCACTGGTTCGTATTGCTAGAATATAACCAGAACATGTCCAGTAGAGCACTTCTGTTCGAATTTCGCATGGTTTGCAAATTATCGACTCCTGAGCACCTCTTCAGCTGTCGTAAAGGTTTAACGCAGCTTTGGGTACGCGTAAGTGTAATGTGTTTGTTTTGTTTTGTTTTTATTTGCAGGAAAAGAGCAAATAAGTGTTTGGTGAAAAGATCCTGTAATGTGGTCAGAGCAGCGTGTGTCAAAAGGTAACGAACAAAGTGAAGCTACCGTGAAAGTGTTTGGCATGGAATTCGTTCGCTTTATGAGCGGAAGTAAAGTGAAGATTTGCCCGTGGTAGCAAATGAGTTTAAAAGGCATCCAGCCGTCCATACTTAAAGATCATATAGCCAATACTTGTTTTCTTTTTTTATCGGCATATCATGAGGGAAAACACTATATCTTGACGCAAAACTTTCCTGCTTAAAGTCACAAACTGTGGCGGACGTCATGGATAATCTAGGAAGAGTTTATTCTCTTCAGGGACATGCGCATGGGTGTGTTAAGGACGAGGTCACCAAGGAGAAGACCACCAAGCACCAGCCACTCGTTTAGCCTTCACGCGTATACATTGGTGGTCTATGCAAAAATGAAGTTTAAAAGCTTGTTTCTGCATTTAAATAAAATTTTCACGTCTTAACTAAGGCTTCGGAGCTTTGAGCCCTTGAGATAGAATTGCAACAGCCATCTCTGAAGATGGCATCAGCGTTTACGGGCATTTCCACTACGCTACCAAACAGGCAGAGCGACCTAATATTTGGTTAGTTCCTCTCATTTCAGTCGGCAACATGAACCAGAGTAGCCACTCTCCAGCATGTCATATCCTTGCGTACATGACTGACAGAGTAAATTCAACTGTTTATCCCACACGTCCAAACCACTAAATTAGAGCACGGTAATGCGCAATTTGGCATTTGTATCCCTCACGATAAAGCAGCAAAGAGGCGACAATACAAATTATAAAAGTCTTCATCAATCTGATCAGCAACGTGTGCCGCTCCTCAACTGAGTATATCGGCATATAGTGCAGTACTTTTCTTGGAAGCACTGGTGGAAACAATTCGAAGAATAATGACACAACCGCGGCCGCAAATTTCTTCAGAAGTATTCTTTCGAGGGCCAGTTTTTCCACAATCAATGTTATACACCGCTGTGCTGAAGGATAAAGTCCGGGGAAGGAATGGTCTACTCCCGTCTCGTGTTGCTCATTCCTTCCTTCGTCCGAATGTTTTTTCTCCTTATTAACTGATTAAACAAAGCTCCTGAAAGGTTGAATTTTACACTAACCTGCAGAAGACAGTGGGGTCCGATCTCTATTAAAATGGCGTCCTTTGGCACTTGCAGAAAAGCTTGGTGGAAAAGCACAGGAGCAACAAGGTTGTTGACGAGGTAATCAACCGAGCAGTTTTCGGCTTGCGACTCCTGCCAGTGGTCAATAGGCACAGAAGTGCTGAGCCAGCGGTCGCTTCGAGGCTTCGCCTCAGATACTACCTGTTGAAAGAAAAAAGAAAGCAATGATGTAGTCCACTGACGATATGGAACATGCTCACTCACTGGTTTGTGGCCTTCCAAGCATGGCCGCAAAACATTACCGACAATTCTGGAAAAGCGCTTCAAGTTCTTCCGGCTGCCGTCACGTGGTGCATAGCTTTGAAATTTCAAAAGTAGCGCTTCCAGATCATGCGTGCCGTAAAAATGAATGACCGCGTGGCTATCATTGAAGAACTGCAGGCTGCTGTGCTTACCGGCACTGGCTGGACGGTGTCCTATTTCTTGGTAATGACCAAATCCAAGAAGTGTCCTCCACATCACGCATCACTTACTGCCATCGCTCATGCCTCTCTCCAGCGACAAATGCTGGTGTATTAGAGCGAAGCTGATTGTGCTTGCATGTTTAGATTTCAATGAAGGATGATCCAAAGCCCAACGGTTTAAACAAAAGAGGGCGGGGAGGGGGAGACGGAGTTCACAGCGCAAGTTCTAGTAAGGTTATGCCTAGGTTTCAAAGGAGCTTTGAACTCAACGTGTCAAAGGCAGCGTCAGGAGATCAAATCAAACGAATGAGATATAATGTCCTGAAATATGTGCAAAAAAGTTGAAGCCTAAAATTTTCGGAGATAAAAACACAAGAGCTCGCTGTTGTTTAGCTTATATGAGGTCAAATAAGAAGAGCTTACAGATTTCGGGGCAAAAGCAGAAAGGCCAAAAAATTCCCTTTTCCACTGCGGTGAAGAATCGGAAACTAAAGCTGTTAAGCTCCTCTGCCCTCCCCAATCTGCTGAAGGGACATCTCTCTCTTTCTCATGTTTACTGAGGTGTTGGCGCCAAGAATGTCACATATCCACTCCCAGGTCCTACGTCTATTATTGCTTGCGATCATAAACACAAACTTTGCTCACCGAGATAAGTGGAACTGTATTCTCTCTTGGGACAGCGGCGCTGCTTATGGCGTTGAACAAACAGCTCTGATTATTCCTGTGATGAACACCTCCATACAACCCATGTAACAGAATATGCATACTGTGACTCCACCTGTGGTATAGAGATGAGCTTCTTCTCAGCTCATAGACTACCCAGCTCATACACGAGGACGCTGTCTGCTAACCTGCTTAAAGTGACGACGAGAAATAGATGGATTTGGAAGTGGGCTTTCGCAACCGGAATTGCAGTGTTGCAAGGAATTTTAGTCATCTTCGAACCTGCGTTGTAAGCCACGCGGACGGTATCATGTCAATGTGGCGTCAGTACAGTGCCTGTGCGCTCTCGTTACTGCGTGGAGAATATGAAGAAATTTGTTTACGTTTCTAAAGTTACTATAATGAATTCTGTATTCTTTCGGCGCGATGTCAGCAGGACTACATGATAAACTCCTATGTAATCTGACCAATACGTATGTATTGTGTGTTAAGTCCGCCCACGCTTCATTTTGTCTAAATCAGTCTGCGAAAAACTTGCGGAGTTAAATGAGGCAAAAATGAATTCCTCATTTTGAGCGTCGATTCCTAAAGGTCGGCTACATGTAATTTAAACCCTTTTACACAAGCACAGTGCAGAGGGTAAAGTGTTGCCGATAGCAAAGCACACCGTAGACTATACTCTCTGCATTAAAATCTAGTGGCCTGTATTCAGCAACCAGCAAAACCAAAACCCCCAAACTTTTATAACAGTTTCGTTGCATAAAAGTTATTTACCTTCTGCAAGGCTTCCTGGAACGCAGGAGCGATGCTCCGCATGTGATCGCTGTGGAAGGCCACATTCATGCTGTCAACCTCGCGGACAAACACGCCTTCCGCCTTGAGCTGCGCCACCAGATCAGTCACTGAGTGAGCAGGACCGGACACTGTCACCGAATCCGCAGCGTTGTGGCACGCCGGCAATACGCCATCCAGGCAGCGCCGGGCCGCCTCCTCCCATGTTAGCCCTGGACATAGGATTCGCCGCCCGCTCACTCAAACATGACGTGCGCTTGAAGGCGGCTTGTACACTTCTAACTTTCGCTATGACGTGCGGTATATGCAAAGAAATTATATCGGTTGCCTACCATAGTAACCACAAAAATGCCCTGCTTATTTTTTCGCCAGGTCACTGGTGCCAGCAACTGATTCCTTTGCGGGGCCGACAAAAAAAAAATGTCTGACAAATCAAAGACGCTGGGAACCGATATCTTCAAAACAGTCTCGGCTTCTTCAGGAAGGCTTTCGTCCGCTTTTTGTCGGCTCAAGAGACCCGATAGGCCGCCCTGTCACCTCGCGTGCGGCCACATAGTGCTGTTGGGCGCGATCCAACCAGTGCTTCCATCCAGGTTTTGTAGACGCTTGCTACCTCTTGAACCATCTAGACCTATCCACCGGTTGTTGCGCTAATGCCAATGAACACGCGGAGTCGTTGGATAATCGTGCCAGATATGAAGCGTGACTGTCGATGAAAACAAAAAGCTTTTATGCGTTTTCATTATCTGCTAATTCTTTCGGACTGACCAACTCTCCTTTTACGCAGCACAGACAGACACAGACAGATAGAAAGGTCCGTAGGTAGGTAGCTTGTTCGGTAGGTAGGTGAGTCGCTATCGCATTAGCTCTCTCGTTTAAAAGTTAGGAGCTAGTCGTTATGACACCTGAAAAGTCTGCGTCCGCTACATAATGGGGAGGATATCACCCCTCACCTACGAAATTCTGCATGCGAGCATGACGTTTGCCGGCTTCACTGCAAAAGACTCGGTATAGACACCAGGTCGCGAGCGACTTCGGGAGAACTAGGCCGCAAACGCAGCTACCTGAGCGCTCATTCCCTGGGTACCTCATTTGAGCCCTATGGATTGGAAGCCGCAACCGCCCCTGTTGCTGTAGAAAGAAAGTGTGGAATACTATCGCTCCCAGCATTGCCGATATCCACACCCGCCAAAGGCCTTAATAAGGCGGGAGGACGAATTCTATTCCAACTCTAAACAAAGAGATTGCTCGGCCCGGCTATATTACAATACTTTGACCCCACGGTCACTAGAAGGTGAAAACTGAAAATACTGTGGGGAGACAGCGGATGTCTAGCACATGGTATAGGCACGCCAGAACACATTCCTTCCCCCAAACTTACCTGAGAGGACTGCGACACTACCCTGGTTAGCCGCTCCGATCTCGGGGCCCAACAAGCCGTCATTGCGCGCGCTAAAGCAGCGGGATTGTGCTATTATTCCCGGACTGAGGATGTCGCCGAGTCTGTAGGGCTAGTCTGTAGTGCATATGAGCCCTTCGGCGGCTCATATGCTCTCTTTTCTGTAATAAATTTTCCACCACCACCAACCGGGTTATGGGCGAGTAAGTGCACGTAAAAGAATCCCAGGAGGTTGAAATCATCCGAAGCGCTCTACTACGGCGTCCCCCATAGCCTGAGTCGCTTTGGGACGTTGTTCCCCATAAGCAAAGACATACATCGATACTATTGGCATTCCCTTTCAATCGGGTAGATGGGGGGAGCACCAACTACTAAATGAATGTGTTGGTAATTTTAATTTTTTACACTTGCCTTTGTTATTGTGTACTGCTTATTTCTTTTCTAGTCGGCGCAATCGGCGGCAATCATTGTGGCATGTGGCGTGTTTTGCTTTAGATTCTCCCTAAATCATTCTGTCCGCTTCCTGTCACTAGCACCACGTCCTTCATGTTCGCCTTTTTACCGGTTGCGTGTCCTTTCACGACTTTGAAGCTGAATATAAGCCAATACATGAATAAACTATTTATCGTACCTTTAGGTTTCATGAAAATTTTTTCCTCTGTGCTGTTCTATTCTTGCGAAAGCATTATGTGGCTCATGGGCAACGAAACGCGGCATCGGCATTCCCCAGCAGCAGTGGTCCTGAAATCTCCGATGACGTCACCGTGGTATCAACGAAAGAAAATTTATTCGGAAGGTGCGGGGAATTGAACGCAGGACTTGATATTGCAAGGCGAGCACGCAATCGATCAGCCAAACAACCGCGGTGCTTTTTTTCTCACTACACAACTCACTACACAAGGTTATGTGCGTGAAGCTGCGCTTTTTGGCAAACAAATGTGAACCTAGTATATGTCTTGCCTTGTGAGTGTACACAGGTAAAAAAAATCAGATACGAAAAAAAAAATCCTTTCGCATCCTAAGCACTTAGGATGCACTTGTCTTTAGTGCCCTCCGTAATTTTCTTGTTATAAGCTACAACAAAGCCCAATCTCGTCGATGGCTTTCAAAAACCGTCCTTCACAAGGGCGCTTACCTGTAGCGGCCATGGCTCCATCAGGTAACTTTCCCATGTCGATGCAGTGGCCTCGCCAGTATGCACACACAACGGCCTGTTCGGCCGTCAAGCAGCCGTCGGCGTAGGCGCAGCCAATTTCCCCTACAGAATGGCCCACCATTCCATCCGGCTGAACGCCGATGGCGCCAAGAGTGTCTACTAGTGCCACCTGTTGCCGATAACAAGGAGGAAAGCGGGGATTTATTGAATTAATATTTGTTTGTGCTACTACGCGGTGGTATCAACACAAAGTTCAACGGCCAGCAGAGAGATTTATCTTTTTGCTATCGTTATTCATCATCATCAGACTGACTACACCCACTGCAGGGCAAAGGCCTCTCCCATGTCTCTCCAATTAACCCTGTCCTTTGCCAGCTGCGGCCACTGTATCCCCGGAACTTCGTATCCTCATCCGCCAACCTAACTCTCTGCCGTCCCCTGCTACGTTTGCCTTCTCTTGAAATCCACTCCATTACCCTTAAGGACCAGCGGGCATCTTGCCTTCGCATGACATGCCCTGCCCAAGCCCATTTATTCCTCTTGATTTCAACTAGGACGTCATTAACCCACGTTTGTTCCCTGACCCACTGCGCCCGCTTTCGATCTCTTAACGTTACACCTATCATTTTTCTTTCCGTAGCTCGCTGCGTTGTCCTTAACTTAAGCGGAACCCTGTTTGTTAGCCTCCACGTTTCTGCTCCATAGGCGAGTACCGGCAAGAAATAGCTGCTGTATACTTTTCTCTTCAGGGATATTGGTATCGTTATTTGGCGCTTGCCAACTAGGCTTGACATACCTGTACAGCTGCGATTGAGGCCTGCACGGACGCCATACTGTGATTTTCTGTCTTGTCGTTGGTGACACTGTCAATGAGGTTAACGCCGTACTGCGAAAGGCAGTCGTGCGACTTGCGCAGGGATCGCGCGAACGCGTCGAATTGCATCATCTGGCGTCCCATCCCCTTCCAGTGGCAGCCCATGCCGGTGAAGACAAACCACAGAGGGCGTTTCTCGCATGAGGCCTGTTCGACGACCTTGGCAACTTCCTTAGTGGAGCCGTCCACAGGAATGACAGCGAAGCCTCGGTAGGGAAAGTGTTTGGCGCTCGGCTGGCCCACTCGGTTGAGAAGCGCGTAGGCGGAGTCTGGGAGCGGTCCTTCATCTTCCAGCCGGTTGAGTGTACGCTGGAATCACTCTGCACATCTCAATTTCCACATCGTGTACGCAAAAGGACAATGTCAACAAGCTAATAGGTTGCTGAACGAAGTCTCTACAACCGTTACTAGGCGCTGGCAGACGGCGCACACAGCACTTACTAAGATATTCACGCTATAAAGCAATAAGCAAATAAGTATACAACTTTTCAGGAGCAATTTTTACTAACACTTTTCCAGAATAGGTTTTATACTTCATAATAAGGCAAAACACGTGCAGTATTTGTGAAAGTATACAGCCCAAGAAGTTGCTTCCAAGCCGTGTAGCGGGCCTCTTAAGCACATTTGACAGTCCTAAGCTTGGGAGGGTTAAGGACGTATGTTACTCCCGCCTTCGTAAGGTTAGGGTCCCTGAGTATGCAAGAGGTGGCAGGGTGCATGGCTCAGAAGCAGGCCCCTTGGTCTGTATACTTTTCACAAAGCCTGTGCATATAGGCAACAACTGCTGCATTGGCTTACCTATACCATAACTTTCAACAACGCTATCTGCAGTCTCCTCGACGAAGGAAAATCATGATGAATCCTTAATCAATCAAAAGTTGCGGCACACTTTTATCTCTTCCAAGGAGTCTACATTGTCAGCCAGATGCACTACGAGGGCGAGTTAAATTAGCCAATGAAAATTCGTTGCCTCGTGCACTGCCTGATGTAGCACCCTGAGTGCTCTTTTCGTTTATGCGTAGACAGCATCGGAATCACTATTTCCGGTTAGTTCCTGTTACCCACTGCAGACCACTTTCGATCTGTCATGCTCTGAATTCGATTTTCGTATTTAATATTGAGAATGTGAGCAAATATTTTTATTTTGGAATTGTCCCAAATATGAGTTGTTAATGTTTAGCGTGGAGTTGTTTATATTGTACGGCAAACTTTATTTATTAGGCATTTTTCATACACATCTGTTGCTTCTATTGACCATTTCCCCTTCGCAGTAGTAATACTTCTCTATAACTGCGTGATTCTAGTATTTATGCGGAGCCGATATTTCTATTCCTTGTCGTTGTTATTCAATCATCTCCTGGAGGCTCGGAGAATTGTGAGAAAAATTTGTATAAATTTTTTATCGATAAGTTTGTAAGAAAATATCAATAATTGAAGTCGAAGTTCTCCACGAGTAAGAAATAAAGGAGAATTTTGTCACAAGCTCTTGAACAAGTAAATGTTTCATAGCGGCTTTTAGATACTCAAAAGAAGAACACTCACCATTAGCAACTCTTCGCTCCGTCCAGCTGCAAGAACAAGCCTCGGAAGGTCGCATTTATCCCGCGGAATATTGTTCACGTTAGGTTCTTGTCTTGACTCAAGAATAACGTGGACATTGCAGCCCCCCAACCCGAATGAATTTATGCCAACTGGACCGCCAGGGAACGGAGTATTTTTGTCCACAACTTCGATACTTCCATCCTGCAAAGAGGGTATGTTGGGGTTCGCTTCTTTGAAGTGCAGATTTCCAGCAATTTGTCCTGTCTCCATGGCCAAAATCACCTTGGCAATGGAGCTGACGCCTGCGGGAAGAGAGAGGACAGCATTGAATATTGACGAGCTTAGATACGGCTAGTACACATTCATCAGCTTAAAACATGGCCGATGTACTTCAGATGACGTAAAAGTATAATGCAGAGGGCCAAATCATAGCCTATTCTATATGCTTTGATTCAATGTCTTCGAAGCTCTGTGAAAATGCATGCACACCAAAGTCAACACGCGCAACGAGGATATGCCGGGCTGTCTTGTGCGTGATCGGAACAAATGTTACTGATCAGTTCTCTTCGGGCTAGAAAGTGAGTCGAATGAATATCTGGAACGTTCAAGCATTTATATACCATGTTTCTCTGGGCTTAGCTGCCCTTACAATCAGCTTGCCAACTTTTAATCGCAAATTGATCGCAAGCTTCAGAAGACAGTTAATATAGGATTTCCGGAAGCCTGAACAAGCATCGCACGGAATGCGGCTGAGCTTGTCTAATCCAAGCACACACTGTGTGTCCGTGAAGACTGTTGGACTAAATTCAAAGGCGCATCACCATAATCGTTATTCTTTATTTTATTCTTTATTCAATTTTTACCCCGCTTAGCCCGAAGGCGCTACAGCAGGGGGGTTAAAATGATGAAAAAACACATCTTCACTCTTACGCGTACACCACACTTGCTCACCTGAAAGGCGATTCCATTCATTGATAGAAAGTACAAAAGTGAATTTGCATACATATTAGCTCTGGTACGGTATTCCAAAATTTTATAGCAATGATCAATACAAGAAGAGACATAATAGGGCCTGTGTAAATATTTTTCCTTTCTACGCCTGACTATGCCCATTGCATTTTTCCTGACTCCGCCCACTGCAGGGCAAAGCCCTCTTCCTTGTCTCTCCAATTAACCATGTCCTTTGCCAGCTTCGGCTACAGTATCGCCATAAACTTCTTTATCTCATCCGTCCACCGAACTCTCTACCACCCCTCGCTAGCTTGCCTTCTCATGGGACCCATTCCATTACCCTTAGTGACCAGTGGTTATCTTGCCTTCGCAGCGATTACGTAGAGGTAGAGCATCCGCCTCGCGTGCAGGCAGTGCCGCGCAGTTCTCCACAGAGTCTAAAAAAAAGACCTCCGTGTGTCGATGGAATAGCATAACCAGGTCTGGGGTGCAGCCTGATCTCGGTGACCAGCACCGACAACGCACTTCCTCACCAGAACAGGATTTGGGCACCCTGGTGTAGTACCTGGCCACAACCTTCTATGAGCAAATCAATTTAAAGGCACACTGAAGAAGAATTGAGTTGTGCCTTCATTGTTCGGTCACCGCATTCTAAAGACAATTTCGCTACTTTCGATCAAAAATGTTTTGAGCAAGTAAACACCCAAGGGAAACAAATACGGGTTTTGCAATCACTTATTTATTTCTTAAGCAAACTGCGCAGCATCGACAACGTCTTCTGGACCTGGAGGCTATATCGGTATTCATACCAAAATGCTCATCACGGAGCCCTTCTATGCATTGAAGTCAAGGGCTTAAATCGGCTGGCAGCTAAATATTCCAATGCAGTTTTGTCAGCAATGAATGCGGGGCGACACACTCTACGCATATTCCCGCGCCGCCTCCGCCTTGTTGTCATCCGGCACAGCGTAACACGGCCACACGCTAGACTGCGTTACCGATAAAACTCAGCGCCACGGAAGCGCCACCGCAGCGCCACCCGAGGCATGGGTCGCCGACGGTGGCTACAAAAAACAGGCTGCCCGACTGGGAAGGGGGGCTTTTTCCTTCCGCTACCGAGACGAGCGTAGCGTTGGTATGCTCGTCCGCTGCCACCGCTAATTGAATAAACAGTTGCTACGTTTTTATGTTGGGATTCGTCCTTCAGCAGAAACGACATCCCTGAAATGCGTCTCTGGTTGTCTGACCAAGGGGAACATACCCAAGAAAGGCGGTAGAATCAATTTTCGCTAAGAATAAACATTTGTTGGATATTTCCTCAGTATACCTTAAATTAAACCACAGCCCACGCATCGCAAACTACGCCGCGCTGTGGGTGACGCCTCCAGTTCAGCACACAGTGCATGACTTTAACATTCCCCCGCAACGCAGAGAAATGGTACGATAAATTAACTAACTAAAGCCCACTATCCTGTTGCTTCTGGCTCCTGTGCTGCTGTTCTTCAAAAACCATTGACCAGCTCGCGTGTGTTCTAATTGTAAACCGTCGAGCAGTCCCTTCCCTCTCAGCCTGCACCATATATCTGCGCAGAACACAGCTGGCGCTATTCATCTTCATTTCTAGTCTTTTCTGAGTGACGTGCATCATGGCATCATACTTAGGTCGGGTTATGCATAGGATTCCGCTGTCGAGGTTCATCCCAAAGCACCTCTGTATAGCTTAATTCTCCCCTAGAAGGTGCACCACTAGTAACCTTTGTTCTAGTTAATAGCCCAGTTAAAATTGTCGATTCGGGCGCGCTTTGCCTTTCTTGTTCACGGTAAAGCGAAGTTTTTTGGTGCATGTGAAAGGCAGTTAACCTTGCTCAAGTGACAATCGACAAACTCTGGGGATGGTCGCTTCTCTACGCTAATGGCGTAGACTGATGTAGTCGATGCTGTGATGAAAAGAAAAACTATTTACCTATCTTGATTGTGAATGGGGTGGTTCAGTGGGAACGAGGAGCAGCAGCGCTCTTAAAATGCCAATCTTGAAACTCTTCGGACGTACTTTTCAATATATCTGTCACTTTTCTTGGCAGTGAGTTCATGGCGGTACATTCACCTCAGCTGGCCGACGCATGCATCTCTGATGGTCCCGAAGTCCATGTCAAGTAGCAATTAAGTAATTTTAAACGACTTTCTTAGTCACACTGCAGAAGTGAAACAGGTCGCATATACTTGCTTGGAACTCAACGAAACTTTCCTCCGCTGCACTCCTTACGCAAAGAAATACCACACTACTAGCTTGTTGCGACTAGTTTCGAGAACACGTTGTGGTTGCCGCTAAATTTGTGGCTGCGGTGCACCGTGTCAAATGCTGTGTTTTGCGCAGACCGACTGGCTAGCTAATTTCATTCATTCATTCATTCATTCATTCATTCATTCATTCATTCATTCATTCATTCATTCATTCATTCATTCATTCATTCATTCATTCATTTAAATTAGACCGATTTAAGGACGTGAAATACGCAGTAGAGTAATGACTACTCCTGTGTTCCTAGTGCAGAGATAATTCACTAAAACTTGTGAATAACAAACACAGATTGCGACGCGCAGTTTCCTTTACCGGAGGCAGCTTCGGCGTGTCCTACGTTGCTCTTGACGGCTCCAACCTTGAGAGTCTTGTCGCACCCCTTCCGACAGAACACGTTGCTGATGGCGCACAACTCATGGCTATCGCCCGCCGGCGTTCCGGTGCCGTGGGCTTCGACGTAGCCGACATCGTACAGATCCACCTTCGCCTCGGCGTAGGCGGCTCTGAGAAGCTTTTCTTGCGCTTCGCTCGAAGGGTGAACGAATCCTAGAAAAAAGCACGAAAGGCACTTACGACGTCTGTTACTTGCCCTCTCAACGACCCTAGACACGGATTCACTACCGCTTTGAGCAAATCTGAAACTGCCTGAGGATTTTTAGCCGATTTCATCAATTAAATATCCTTCATTTTTTAGTGGAACATAAAAGTTTTAATTTATAATTTTTCTAGGGTACAAACCAAGCACAAGTGTAGCAGCTTTCAGCATAGTAGAACAGGGCTATTCGTTACGAGAGCAGATGCTTTGGATACGTTTTGGATGTAGATTATGTGAAATAGCATGGCACGCCAGAGTGTTCCCAGCCGCTCCCGATACGTACCACGCCCGAGCAGGAAGCACGGTTGTTTTCTGCGCAGTGTTCGATGGAGTTCCTCAGAGGAAAAACTTACACTGCAGTGGTTCTTTGTCTAAGTAAATGCCGAGAAATCCGAAATTTGTATTCGGCTTTTGCAAGTGCTTGATCGAAAATGTCGGTTCGATCACCTGCCGTATTTATTGAAAACGACAACAATGGCTTATTCGTTAAATGCATGGCCAGCACCGAGCGCTTACAATCAAAGGTGTATGAAAAACAAATTTAGAGCTGCAAACAATTCTTTCCACATAAGCGGAAAGTTTTGACTTTCCGTCAGATTCTGAAACCTTCACTCCTTTTTCAGAGGCTTCGCGATCTGTAGGGACACATTACAGCATTGTGATCAAGATTGTCAGCGATTTCTAGTCAGCTGCCACTGCACCGGTAAAAACTTTTCGACGGTACTGACTTAAGTTTCCACCCTGACCACTGGATTGTGGTGCAGCTCTATTCCCGCATTCCGAATTGATGTTTCTTTTAGGCAAACGTACGGCAAAATAAACAGTTTCCAAATTATAACATTTCGTTTGTGGAAAAACGCGTTTTAAGACATTCGCACATGCAATGGCGCATCTCTGTAAATTCGAGAAATTTATTGGTTCTCCTGCGTTGCTTTCTCTGGGCGCTCTCGATCATCCATCCAAAGAGGAAAAAACTATTCCAGAAAGTCACTATAAGTAGAACGGGTGCCTCAACCAGTTTATCTTAGTGATACAAAACTTATTAGTCAAGTCAAGTCAAGTCAACTTTATTCCAGACATGTAAAGAAAATCACATGGCTGAGGAGGAGGGAAAGAAAGCCGCAATATTGCGGCTTGACAACGTTCCCTTCCCCCTAACTACATCGGCGGCAGGGATAATGAAACCATATAGAGCATACATACAAAGCACTTAGTTCACAATTTGAACTGAAAAAAAAAGAAATCGAACAAATAAGAATGTACGGTTTATCCGCAACCGAAAAAGCAATCAACATAATATATTTTACATCACATACAAAAGAAAAAGGCATTTCAAAGCAAACACATTCCAATACAAAGAGCAATCAAGGCATCGCAAAGGCAAGACTAGCAAATATTATAAAAATAAAGTTTTCATAAAAATAAAGTTTTCATCTGTTTGTTCGAAGGCAAACGAGCGGAAGAGCTTGGCAGGTGAAATTGATTAAGCAAAGTAGGTAGGGCGTAATTTAGTGTCTGAAATCCGTAATCAGTGCGAGGACGTGGAACATACCAAACTTCATGATGGCGAGTTAGATGGGAGTGCGTATTTTCGCGCAAATTGAGAGTTTCTTCTAAGAACGGCATTCGACGTTCGGACAAGGCTTTGTACAGTTGGAGGAGGCGAAAATTATAAAACGAGAAAACTTTAATTATATTATATTTTGAGTATAAAGGCCGAGAAGACGAAAAAGAAGGCAAATTTGCTATTGCTTTCAGCGCGGTTTTTTGTACCGTTAACAGCTTGTTTCTATTGGTGGCTGTAGTGCTGCCCCGGATTAAGTTACAATATCTTATATTGGATTCGAACAGTGCGATATACAAAAGAAGCTTGGTTCTCTCAGGTAGCATATATTGCAGTTTTCTAAGAATTCCGACTGTACGAGACAACTTGGTCTGTAGATGCTCAATATGAGCATCCCACAGCATAAGTAAGACTTCTCATCTACTTCTAGAGGGTTGACTGTCAGCAATCAAGCATTCAATAGTTTGCTGTGACTGCAAATTTCACTTTCATGCTGTTGAGTGTTCTGGTATGACGGAAGAAGCGTTCAACTCTAAAAAAAGCAAAAAGTCCTGGAAATGTGCAATGTGCACACCAAGTGGCGCTCGGGACGACGGTCCCGTGGCTTTTGGAAAGGAGGACGCTGAAATAAAGTCCCTCGTATTAGAGATCAATCGGAAATTGTCAAACCTTCTCCCAGCAAACAGAGAAAGTAGATGGCATTGAACAATCGATCCAGATGTTGTCGAACCCGTTCGATACAGTGCAAGAAAAGTTAAAGCAACAGGGAAAGGAAATAAAAGACATTAAGGCACGAATTGACCGAATTGAGAGAGAGGAAGACGTCGGGAGACTGGCGCAATTACAAATGGATGTTGACGATCCTGAGTGGCGGAGTAGGCGGTTAAACATCGAAATACATGGTCTAGCGGAATCTCAAGATGAAGACCTCCATGCTAAAGTCAATGAACTTGCGGACGAGTTGAACATGCAACAACTCGTAAAGGAGGACGTTCTGGCTGTTCATAGGCTGCTCGCGAAGTCCGGGAACACAAAAGCCGTGATCGTGAGGTTTGCGCGCCAGGGCCTAAGAGATGCATGGTTGGAAAAAATAAAAGCTCTGAGGGATGCCGAAGGAAAAAGATATATCACAGAAAACATGACAAAACGTTCAAAAGCGCTCCTGGTAGCTGTCAAGGCATGGGCCAAATCTCATAACTATGACTTTGCCTGGCACACGAACGGGAAGGTCCTGGTGCGCAGAAGGCCCGGAGACTCCGCCGTAGTCATCAAATGTGAAAGTGAACTCTCAAACCTGGTCACCTGAGTCTTGAGTCTGCGCTGTGTTGCCTTTGTTCTGTCTAAATTCCAAGTTCAATGGCGCATTTGGGATACATATCTTTGGATGAGCTAACCAAAGAATATGGAAATAGAGACACTCTCCTGCGTTGTTTCCATTTAAACGTTCAGTCCCTACAAAACAAAACTGCTGAACTTGCGTGCTTATATAACAGAATACAGAATTGCTTCAATGCACTAATGTTTACCGAGACCAGGCAAGCTCATGAAACGGATGCGTTTTACCTTCCTAACATAAAAACATTTTATGTTCATAGAACCAAGTGCCGTGGTGGGGGCGTATCTCTTCTTGTAGAAAACTCCTTACAAGCCCGTTCATTGCCAGACTTTTCTGCTGTTACAGATAGTTACGAAATTGTATGTGTGCAGGCAAAAGATATCACTATCGCAGCATGCTACCGTCCTCCAGATGGCAATTTGTGTGATTTTTTTTGAATTCCTAGACAATATGTTAACATTTGTAAATGAAAATCACTATAAGTGTAGTGTAGGACGTCTACGAAGGCGCTGCGTCGCGAACGGCTAGCGGTACGTCCCGGCTCAGTCCAGAGGCAGCGATCAGTCCCAGCGGCAACGATCAGCGCACACGCTCGAGCATCGGCGCCGCTGTCTTCGTCCTCTTCTTCCTCACGCCAGCCGCCCAAGGTTCGAGAGCCGAAGGCCTGTCTTACAATGTCATTATTGGCATTGATTTTAATATTGACATGGCATGTAATACCTCCAGAAAAGTTGAATGTGAAAATCTGCTTAGTAGCAATGCCTGCTCAAACCTTATAAATATGGCTACTCGATTGACACCTACTTCAGAAAGTACTATAAATTTGTTCCTAGCTAATTATGATAAAGGTTCCATTACTACAGCTATTCTTACCTGTTCCATTAGTGACCATATGGCAATATGTTGTAAGGTTGACACTAATCCCTTTAGTACAACAAAGAGCTCTGCGATGTTTTCTCAGTTGATTTCACAGAAATCACAGACTCTTTCCGTACAGAGTTAAAAACTACAAGCTGGGACTACATTCGGAACATTGCTGATGAGAATGCTGCATATGAAGCGTTTATGGGTCGTTTCATATGTATCTATAACAAGCATTTCATTCGTAAGGAGTGTGTATAAAACAAAAACTATAAAAGCCTTGGATGACCCGTGAACTTCACAAAAAAATCCATAAAAAATATCGACTTTTCAAAAACATTTATGAATTCCCGTAAAGAGGTGGACCTTCTAGCATTTAAACGTTTCCGTAATGTTTTAAATAAAGAACTGAAAAAGGGCAGGGACACCTACTACTTTCGGTACTTTTCTATGTGCTCAGGTTGAATGAGTGAATTATGGAGTAAGATGAATGCTCTTATGGTACGTGGGCAGGAAAGATTCTGTAGTAGAGATTATACATGACGGAAAAACGCTGAGAGGGGACGCAATGGTTAATGTCATTAACGAGTTCTTTGTTAATAGGAATGCGACTGCACGCCCTTCAGGAAACAACACAATGCAAGGTGCAGCTAACAATAATACTTTTATGCGAAGCATACTAAAATAGCCCAACCCAGCTCCTCGAGCGCGGCGGTGTCGTTACCATTGACCTTTCGTGACCTCCATGTCATACCACGTGATGCGTGACGTCACAGCAGATGAAAAACGGGGGCCCAACTCGCGCCGTCGCGCGAGGCGTCGTGACCAAGGATGACCACGTGGTGCGTGACGTCACAGCAGATGAGAAACGGGGGCCCAGCTCACGCCGTCGCGCGAGGCGTCGCGACCAAGGAGGACCACGTGATGCGTGACGTAACGACATAGGAGAAACGGGGCCCCAGCTCGCGCCGTCGCGCGAGGCGTCGCGACCAATGTGTTTCCTGCTTCTGCCGCTAGGTGCGCTGTAGTGAACACGTGATGCTGGAGCGGCGGTATACAAGGGGGTGCGCCTGCCTCTGCTAGGCGTACACGCGATAGAGATGCCTCCTGGAGACAGGGCTGCTCGTTGGAATGAGAAACAAAAGTTGCGGCGTGCTACAGAGACTGATGAAGAGCGTGAAGAACGTCTAGCCAAGCGGCGTACTCGATATGCAACTCGGCGACAATATGATTCGCATCTGACTAGGCTTAACCTAAGCTAAGCCTCAGCCATTTTTTCTTAGAACCAACCGACATTCTAGAAGTTTGCTCTGTGTTTGCAAATTTGAAAAATTCGCGTAGCTGCGACGCTGACGATGTGCAAATTAGTCCAGTGAAATATGTTCTTGATGTTATAAGTCCCATACTAACCTACATATATAATCTTTGCCTTTCAACTGCAGTTTACCCAACAAAAATGCAAGTGGCTCGAGTGATTCCGCTATACAAAAAAAAAGCTGATAACCGAGATGTTTCGAACTACCGCCCCATATCAATATTGCCTGTGTTTTCTAAAGGTCTGGAAAAAATCCTGTTCAAACAACTTTCACATTTCTGCCACAAATATGATATAATCACAAAATCGCACTATGGCTTCCAAAAACATCCGTGTACAGAACTGGCACTTCTTGATCAAAACTTCTTGCAAAACTTTGAGTATAAGAACTATGTTCTGGGGATTTTTGTTGACTTTACGCAGGCTTTTGACAACATTAATCACTCTATTCTTTTTGATAAATTACATCACTGCGGTATCTGAGGACATGCACTTAATATGTTAATTAGTTATCTCTCTCACAGAAAACAATTTGTCCAAGTAAGCCATTTAATATCTAATCAGAAAGCAATAGTCGCAGGCGTACCCCAAGGAAGTATTCTTGGTCCCTTACTCTTTAATTTATACATTAATGACATAGTATGTATATCATCTGACCTGAAGTTTGTTGTAGGAACGAATTGCGCACAAAAGACATACACAGGAAAACACGAGGGAGACTGAAAGAGCGCAACTGCAGCTGAACTGAAGCTGAACTGCAGCTGAACTGAACTGCAACTGCAGCGCAACTGAAGAGGCTCTTCTTCTTAACTACCTGAAGTTTGTTATATATGCAGACGACACTAGTATATTTGTGCCTTCAGCCTCTTGTGCTGAAGCGTTCGTTAAAAGAAACATAGCCTTAAAAAAGTTGGAAGCTTGGACAGACAGTAGTCAACTAAATATTAATATAAAAAAGGGAGTAATTTTTCACCCCAAGGGTAAGCAGCTATATACCGATTACGATCTTCTATTTAGAGGCACAAGGATTGAGGTGGTCGAAGCTATAAAGGTTTTGGGCGTTTTATTTTCCAAGACGTTGCAATGGGATGACCACGTAAACAATATCTTGCAGAAATTATGTTCCGTAACAGGTATACTCAATCGAAATCATTATGTCTTTCCAATGTCTGCAAAACTAGCAATTTATTATGCCTTATTTTCCTCCTACATAAACTATTCTCATTTAGCCTGGGGCTAAATGAGAATAGTTTACATTTGTTTCTGGATTTTGTTGCTTCGTTGCCGTCAATGACAGGGGGACCAAGATTTTTTCAAGCCGTGAAGGAACGGCTTTTATTCTTGGCCCCTTTCACAATGTGTACGTCATGTTGTGAAGAACAAATAAAATGAATGAATGAATGAATGAATGAATGAATGAATGAATGAATGAATGAATGAATGAATGAATGAATGAATGAATGAATGAATGAATGAATGAATGAACTTTTTCTGGTTTAAGTAGTATGGAAATGAGATAAGAATGAGTCCTATTTTAACGAGGAGACAAAAATCAATGCGTTTTCAGTTTTGCTGCTGCACCAGGTGGCACTTTTCATTAGGCCCTTCACTAAAAATTTATCCAACCTACGTGCAGCTACCACCTGTCCACAAAAAGCCGTCATCCCCACAATCATAGCTTAGTATCGCACGCTTTGATGAACATAAAAAATTAAAATGGTATTATTTTTCTGCAAAAATTCGCGAGCGGATTCTCTGAGTAGCATGAACAACACTGCACAATAACGTTCACAAATTGTTTCAATATATAGATATATATATATATATATATATATATATATTGGTACCTCTGGAATGGAACTATTTTCGTTATTTTACATTTGCCTACAATTTCTTTCTCCTAGCATGCGTAGCATTTGCATGAGCATTTTTCTGAGTAAGTAGTGTCACAACTAGTGATTAATATCGGTTGGGTTTTAGGCGTGCATGGCGGTGAAGGCGGATATCACATCAGGTCTAGTGGAGGGCGGTTCTAAGAAATGTCTAACGTGTACAAAGTCACCAGTATGGACTTCGGAGAGCGCATGGCGCGAAGCGGCGTGGAGGCCCGTTGTGAGGTCGGAGGGGCGGGACTATAAAGGGGCAGTAATATACTTTGTGGGGCTAGTTGGTTCATACTCAGATTTCTTTTATTTGCGGTTTGCGCTCCGTCCTGTCTACCTTGTCTTATTGTGTCGTCTTTCTGTGCGCATAAAAGAAATCTGAGTATAAAGGGGCAAAATGGATAGGTGTAGTCGTGCGAACCGCGTGTATTCGACCAGTTCATTCCCAACTGAGACGTCACGATGTACCTCACCATGCTTCGCATTATTAGTTTTCCGCTGGCTTTTTCAACCAGACTAAAATAGCCGCACAATGCCATGGGCCAAATAAATAAAACATGGCGTAGACAATGTAGTTGCTATCCTGTTTCTTTTTCTATTACTTTAAAAGCCCGCCGAAAGGCATAAACAAGATTATTTTCCAGAGTAAGCATTTCCGAATCAAATCTCTGACCATAATAAGAAAACACGCTGAAGCAATATGTTTTACTTCAGAAAAGCGCGGCAAAAGGAAGGCACTGAGAAGAACACCATGGGTGTCTAGAACAGGAGCGCATAGCTGCAGCGCATCGGACGATTATACACTCCGTGTTTCCGAACGTGACCAGCAAAACTTCTCTTACCTTGACTCTTGTAGCCGTCGCAGTAAGCCTTGACATGGCTGATTTTGACGTATATTCGACGGGCGTCCATCGCTCGCTGAAGAAAGAACACGCCCACTGTTTCGCTTCGAACGTATCCATTGCCTAGAACAAGTGGAAACGCAGCCACAATTCGCTGTATTTTTAGCGTTAGCTGGAGAGAAAAATAAAGCAGTACACCTTCCCCGGCTGTATTCTATAACGCATCGGTCCTGATCGATTTTTATGGTTTTTGCCATTTGTTGCGCATGGAGTCACATACTCCACAGTCGCGTCAAAGGCAGTAGCAAGGGAGAGTAAATGGATGTTTCGAAAGAGTCAAGAATCGTCACAATATAATACCGTATGACCTTAAAGACGGACGCCACCTCTTTAGAGGCCTTCATCCCTGGAAAGGACGAACCGGGCCGCCGGCAGTACTTGTGGGCCCTACTTTTTGTAATGCTTGTGTGTTTCTGGTGGCACGAAAATTTGAACGCAGTGTTGCCGCCGTCTGAGCGTCAAGGATGGCCCTAGCGATGTTTATTGAACTGCGCTCTTCCAGGCACACTACTTCTCAAAATGCGACGTGGTTAATTCACACCACTTAATTCATCATCTTCTCGTTTGCACTCTATTAGAGGATAAGAATTCCGGCGACTCATGCATGTGAAGCTGGATAGCCCTAACTAAATTTGATTTTAAAGGTAAAGAGAAATCATCATTACTCAAAGATTTTAACAGACGGAGTAAACCTCTCACCAGCAGTCCGTCGAGCATGCTGCACTTGTTGGCATCTTTTTAAATGGAGCATACGCACGGTCGAGCATGTGTTAGTGTCGCAGGCAGAGACTGTTACTTCATCATCGCCAAACATTAGTGGCTTTCTGAATGTGGTTTCGAGACCGGGCACTCTATGTGCAAAAAATTTATCGGTGCTACTCCTGGTCAGCTTCCCTATCCCATGATGTCCTGCCCTTGGAGACATTTTTGCGCAGAGGCACCAGCAGCATCCCTGCTGCGCTGTTGTCTAAGGGTGGTGGCGCTATCAAGCTGACCAACCCTCGAGTCGTTCGGGCTCCGCTCCAGTCAGCCACTTCTCATTACGAGACCATCTCTGAGGTCCGCCAATTTGGACGCGGCAGGATTCTGTGCAGATCGCCAGACCTCGCCTGTGTCAGAGATATTCTAACTTCCGCATCCTTTTCCACACTTCGGATAAGCTCCTTTATCTCTCCCCATGTGGCTTGTACAAAAGGCAATATTCGAGGCGTAGACTCTTCCCTGACTCTAGCAGAGATTCTTGATCTGCTGTCCGCCGCAGGTGTTGTTGCTGAGCACCGCTGTAGCCGGGATGTTGGCAGCATGCGGGTACCTACAGAATCTGTGATTGCCACCTCTGCCGGGACTTCCTGCCACACTGAAATCAAGGCATGGCCTTTAATTTTTGGAGTTGACCAATTATCGTCTAGGCGTCTGCAGTAGAACAACTGTTGGCGCTATGGCCATAGGGCCGGCGGTTGCTAATCCACCTTGCGGTGTTGGAACTGTGGAGACGGTTATGCATCCAGCACCTGCTCTGAGCAGAACGAGAAGTGCTGCCTTCGTGGTCGCGCCCACGCTGCAAACTCCTCCAACTGTCCCTCTCGAGCGCAGGAAATTCAAATTCTTGAGATTATTGACAAGGAACGCTCTTCGCGCCGAGACGCTATATTAGAGGGGAAAGAGCGGGCCAGCGGTTAGGCAGGTGTGACCGCTCGTCAACGAGTCATGTTAGACTCGACGCTGTCTCAACCAATTGCGCCTACTTTGAAGGCTTCCATGGCTAAAATGGTTGAGAGGATTGTTTGCAAGTGTTTCGGAACGACTTACTAAGGTTCTAGCGACTCAGCTTACCAATGCCGTGCAGGCCGGTTTGGCCTCTCTCTCGACAGAATCTCCCTCTCCTGTTACCCGTTGTACGCTACCTGAAACATCACAGTCCCAGGAACGAACTACTGCCCCTACCACTGTAGTTGACTCGGATACTTCAATCATCTATGATTCTGAGACGATGGAGCCTGATGCACGGGTTCTCAAGCACCGCGGGTTCCCATGCCTCATTTGTCTGCTTCTCCGCGTCCGCAGGCCAAATCGAAGAAGCAGCAGCTTGGCACTAAGCCTAAGGACACCACTTTAGATCAGGCAGTTGATGTCGCTAGGGTTTCGCAACCATAGCGTCGTGGCAAGTTCTACAGTGGAACTGTTGCTCCATTCTTACAGCTTCAACAGGCTTACACTGCATTTCTTCCCAGCCTAATCCGGATGCATAATTCTTCATGAAATATGGCTTTCAACCGACAATTTCATTTTAAAAATTATTTTTAATTTTGCCTAGATCGCCATTTACGAGGCGGGGCTTTGCTAATTTTAGTCTGTTCAAAATTTTGCCACAGGGCTAAGATATCTTTTCAGCAAATGCCCCCTGACTGTGAGATATTGGCATTAGACTTTGTTATTCCTGGGTGGTTTTCATTTCCCTAGTGAATAATTATTTCTGAACATGCTTCTCACTAGCTGTAGAAACCCAGTTGTCATGACTGGCGATTTCAATTCACACCATGTGTCGAGGGGTTATCGGAATAAATTATGCGGGAAGCGCCTTTGGAACTGGGTTTTTGATAACGGCTATATGTGTTCAAATTCAGGATCGGCCACTTAACTTCGCTCCTAGTCTGAATCTGTTTAATAATTTACATTCAGCAGTCCTGGAATTGGGAATTGGGGTAACGAATTGGTCTCCTTTTATTTCCGGCACCACGAGTGACCATATACCTATCGCTTTTGATATATCATATGTGGTGTAACTTCTGCATCTTCTCCGTTGTAGTCACATGTAAATTATGACAAATTTCAGACGAGGTTACTCTCTGCCCTTGGGTCACTTTCTACATCAAAGAGCACCACCAGTCAACAAGCATATGCCTGGCTACAGAGGGATGCCGTAAAAAGTCGGAGTTCCTGGTGCGGCTATCAAACGGGAATTCCTGAAATCATTGATGGAATGCGGACTGTAAGAGATTACAGACGGGGAAAAGCAGCTTCTTTATAAATAATACGCAAATAACTGGAATGATTATAAATTCATAGCAGCAACATTTGAACGCACAGTGTCTATCGCGAAAGACAAATATGACTCAGAACGTTTCGATGATCTTTCCAAGTCGGGCAACCGACGTGCACTATTCGGCTATCTATGGTCTAGAAAACAGATCCTGACCTCTCGTTATTTACAGTCATTAGTTATGCCACCTAAAGAAGCTATCGAGGCGGTTTAATGAATTGCCACGGGTCTCAAAAAGCGATTCTCGTCTCTACTACCTTTATGTCTCATGCTGTCGAATAATTATGTCTCTAAAGTTAATTTTCGGAGCTGTCTCAAGTTGTTCAGAGATTGCCAGTTACTGGTCTCGGTCCTGATGGCGTCACTTCCAAGACGCTCAGGATTCTATTTCAGGAGTCTCCAGACTCCTTGTTACACATGGTGAACTATTCTATCAAACACGCTTGGATCCCCCTGAGTGGATCCAAGCTGGCCAAGGTCCTTTACTTGAAAAACAGACTGGTGGCTATGAATTCGAAAATATCAGTCCTCTTTCTTTAACATCAAACGTGGTAAAATTAATATAAAGGGGGTTAGTTATTCGGGTTTCCGCCTTCGTGGACCGCAGAAATATTCTCAGCCCGTGCCAACTCGCCTTCCGGCCACGATGTTCGATACAGAATACACATGTATACGTCTAAATATTCGTAATATTCTTGCACGTCGTCAACGCCTTTACTCTGCTTTGGTTACGTTTGACGTCTTTAAAGCTTACGAAAGTGTAGAGCATTCCATCGCAGTAAATAGATTACAGTCCTTTTAGTTTCCAGAATATTTAGTTTCTGGGATATCTGCATTTCTGCATAACAGGGTATTCTTCTGCGTCCATAATGGTGTTCATTCCGAGAGATACAAACAGACGAGAGGTATTCCGCAAGGAGCTGTCCTTTCACCTCTGTGTTTAATATTCTGCTCAGCTCCATTCCTCGACATCGCCATATTCGTACTTACGTCTATGCGGATGGCATTACGTTTTTTTTTGCGGCTGCGCCTGATACACATTCCGTTTATGGTGAATTACAATCATATTTGAGTACTCTTGAGCACTCTTTGATGCAGTTTGGTTTGGTTTGGTTTATGGGGTTTAACGTTCCAAAGCGACTAAGGCTATGAGGGACGCCGTAGTGGAGGGCTCCGGAAATTTCGACCACCTGGGGTTCTTTAACGTGCACTGACATTGCACAGTACACGGGCCCCTAGAATTTCTCCTCCAAAGAAATTCGACCGCCGCGGCCGGGATCGAACCCGCGTCTTTCGTGTCAGCAGCCGAGCACCATAACCAATGAGCCACCACGGCGGCTCACCAGTTTACACCTGACGTTAAATGTTAAGTGCGCCGTCCTTGTCTTTCCTACACACGATCCTGTATTGGTCTCTCTAACATGTAAATTTCAACCAATACCTCAGGTTCAATCCTTAAAAAACCTAGGCGTCATTTGTGACGACAAATTCTCCTGGAGGCCTCACATTGGCCATTTCGCTGTGAAAGGGGCTCGTGCCGTGGGCATGTTACGTAGATTATGCAGTCACAGGCATGACAAGCGCAGGGATGCGCTACTAATGATTTACATAATGTATGTGAGGCCCATTTTAGAATTTGACTCTGTGTTGTTTTCAGGCTCGGCTACATACAAACTTCGTACTTTTATTCTTTGGGAGAGGGAAGTGCTTCGGATGTGCCTTGGCCTCCCCAAATTTGTGGTCACCAATGTGCTGTACCTTGAAGCCCGCATGCCCCCTCTCTTATCCCGACTTCACTTCCTGACTGTGCAGACTTACCTCAACATCTATTAAACACATTATCACCGTTCGCAATGCATTTTCTGTTGCCGGCCGACCTCCTTGTTTCGTGTCCACTGGCCTCGTTTTCATACCCCACTGGTTGTGTTTGTGTAAACAATGCTTGAGCCTTTATACGTGCAAATTCGTAACATCCTTTCAGCACTAAACAGTGGGTCCTCTGTCCACATTGATTTGACATTTTTCTTCAAAACGCCAAATTTTTACCGCCGCGTATTGTAAAAGGAATATTAGAAGATCATTTAAGGTCCTTTCCTATAAAAGTTGCAACGCCTCGCAATGAAATGAAAAGGCAGGTGTGGGAATTTTCTGTCCGCGTTTAGACTGGTCTTTTTGGGTGCGCCTTCCGGATTTCACCCTTATTTTTCAAGCAGAGTTTCTGGCAGTAGTACTTCCTCTGCGCTAGCTAGGCCCTTCTGTTACTGCAGTGGCAGTCATTACCGAATCTTTATCTTTGTGTTCTTCCCCCGCATCGCATGTTGACTGTCGCACTTTAAGCACTTTGTTTTCGCTGTTTTCTTCGCATTTGAGCCTTGTTCGCTTAATATGGGTACCCGGTAACAGCAACGTGACAGTAAATGAGATCGTGGATAGCCTCGCAAAGGCTTCCCTATGCGGCCGCGTGTTGATTATCGTCCCGGCTACAGCGTACATTACAGCATATAGGTTTCGGTTACGTGCGTTATTAAGCGTGCAAGACAGAGCACTTTTAACATCGGCGGAATATCAACGTCTGTGATATTCCTGGTGCAGGAAAGTTTGTCGATCTCGACAGCTTCAAGTATCTCTGACGAGGTTGCGCTGCCGTATCCCTCTTATAAATTTCTATCTACACAGGTCTGGATTGGCGCTATCTCCCCTCTGTGCATTTTGCCGTGAGCCTGAATCCATCAATCATTTTTGGCTCTATTGTGCCCATTTCACATCTTTCAGAAGAAGATTGCTGGCGGTGCTCTTACAGCACCTTGGCCTTAGTTTGAGCAGCCAACTCTTGCTATAATTTGGCGCCATCACACTTTGGTTCAGCCAATGGTCTGTTTGTGCCGCTATTCAAAATTTCTTGCTGTAATCTCATCGACTGCCTTGCTGGAGGTTACAATATTTTCTTTTCTATGCTTTATTTTATTTTGAATGAATCACTTCTTCATTTTTATCTCTCTTTTCCATCTAAACTCTTATCTCTTTTCAGTCCCTGCCCTCCTCCCGGTAGACTCCACGAGTGTCGCTTTCCTGCGTACTTTTATTTTTAGTATGTACAGGTGAATAGCAACCCCTGTCTCCCGATTCTTAACCGATCGCTCAGTGTGGGCATGTGCCATCGTTTCAAAGGCTAACAACAACAACAACATAACACGATAGCCTACTGGTCTCGCTGAACTGCCTTTAAAGATCTGCTTGCGCAGCCGCGGGTTCGACTCCTAGTCATGGATATTGACTCAATTTCTTTTTCTTATCTTCATGGTTTGACCTCTAACTCAGCTGAAGGTCAAAATTAGGCACCCGGCGATCGAAGCACGAAGTCCCGTAGTGAAAATTTCCCTTCAGTAAAGATGCTCAGCGTAAGCAGGAGTCTAACTCTGTCGTGCGCAATATCTAACCCTGTCCTCAGAATTGCACTTCGTGGCGCGTAATTCGAAGTGTGGGGGTTCGGCACCCACCGGTGGCATCTCTCTGTTTTTTCTTCTGCTTTCTAATCATTTATCATTAAGTGATAAAGTGATCAACAATGAGCTTTATTGATCAACACCACAAATTAAAAATATATTCCACTATGCTTCTTTGTTTACTGTGATATATGAAGGCCCTACCTAATTCCACGCATCATTTTTATCGCAAACATGGACACAACACGCTGAGGCAATTTCAACTCACCGCCAGAATCAAATGACATGCACTTCCCATCCGGGGATAACATTCCAAGGCGTTGAAAATTCAGTGACGTGGTTGGCTTCAAGCAGATCGAGCTTCCACCCACGATGGCCGCCTCGCACTCCCCGGCGCGAATAGACCCGACGGCGTGGTTCAGGGCAGCCATCGTGGACGAACAAGCTGTGTCTATTGACAGGCTTGGCCCTGCAGATAAGATAGATGGAGTTCAATATTGCCACGTATCATTGTAGTGTCCGTACGTTCGCGCTCAAAAGGCCGCAGGAAAGAAGTGTTATCAGTTTTGTTCGTAACGCGAGAAGCGACCGCACTAATCTCGATTGATCACAGCCATGAAGAGCTGCATCTACGTTTTTCCAGATTACTGTAGTTTATCTTGACCTTTTATCTCGAAGTTTCCTGGCTGGCTTTAAACTGAATGATGCAGCGAGCTGCGGGTATTCATAGTTCGACGACTGACGAGCACGTTTTTGGCTTACGCCCCCGCCGAGTTATTCAGTTCTTTTGCGGGTGCAAGTCAGTCCAAATAAAGAGCTTCGTTTACAAGTTTTGTTGCTGTCTTCCTGACCGCTGCACTGCCGCCACTACAACGTGAAAATATGGAAAGTTAACAATTTATACGGACTCTGCCTGCTTGTACGCAGCAGGAATTAAGGAAAGCATTAAACTTATATTGCGAATTAAAATCGACTATGTGGCTCTTTCCGTTTATGTTGATAATTATCGGGCAGAAGAAGAGGCATTTATAGCTGATAAAATCGGGTTTAAAATTTTTCTCTCTGCTATATACAAACTCAAGTTGCCAAGACCAAAAATATTTCATCAACACGTTAGCCATGCAAATCGTGGTTTATCGTAGCCTGAGCAATTCACGCAAAATTATGTATTTAGGCAAAGCAGTTTGCTAGGACGGCTGCCTATAGCGACACCTGTTTCATTTTTTCACCTTTTGTAGATCATTAATTTTCCGTATGTAGTTAAAGTAGACGCTGGGTCATCAATGCAGAACAACTCTTACATGTTAAAAGTGTCTTTTTAGTAGTACATGCTCGGTAGGTCACGCTCTCTTAGCACTCCTTATGACTTCAAAAAGTATTAGAGCCTTGCGAGAGCCTCCCGTTGTATAAATACGCGTGGGTAGAAAATGCTTTGCCCACGACATAAATAATATTTACTAACTATACGCACAACCAATATGGATAGGTCGGGCTACCTAAGGACTGCCTGTGGCGTCAAGAACGTCATAGGGATGTTGTACAGAAAGCACAATGAGAATATATGAGAATATAGCGTTAACGACCTCGTGTAGCAGAAAGTCCGGCGTCGTTAAACGGGAGCAAAACGTCCACGACAAATCGCCAGAGAAGCAAACTAGGTGGCAGGTGGGCCACCTCGGTCATGTGACCTTCTGGTGCCATGATCAACTGCCGTACTAATTATGAGCAAATTCCAGCCGTGGCAGGTGGCAGTTAAATTAGGCGCGAGAGGTTACGTGGGCCGCACAAGTCCCACCGGTGGTAGCGCCTGCCATCGCAGGGCAGTGGCACATCGCTTAACCGCGCTGCCACAGAGCCAGGAGTGGTATGAGGACTCCCAGGGATGTATGAAAGTAAAATTAAGAATGATCAATTCCGCGTATACGAGCATTAACCCATTAACGCTATTGCATCACACTCTAAACGCGAAGCTTAAGTGCTCCCTTCAATTTTTTCCTTCCTGTTAGTAACAATGCTCCTGTATACATGCTGAAGCAAAGGCTTCCGTGAAAGCAGTGTTTGCGCCCCGTGCTATATAATAATATGCTCCGTGGCTAAGAAAGGACGGTTCCAATTTCGGGCGTCTACATGTCAAGCCATTTCCTCCGTATACTATCCAAAAATTCGATGCCTTCTGATGTTCTTGGTAAGAGCGTTTGTAAGGGTCAAAAAAAAAATTAGAAACCACGCAGAGACTCAGTTAAACATTCGGCGTAAGCCGCAGGCGGCGGCTACTTCGCTCTATTGCTTTCTATGCTCTCGCTCCAGAGCCATCCTTGTAGCTACTGATGGGCGAGTGGTGGTGGAAAACGGGAAAAAGTTTGCACATCGTCAGGAAGGCTCCTAAAGCAGGCATTCAGCAACTATTGCAGTCAGCACTGAAACTTTGGCAAACGACTTTGTAAAAAAAAATTAAGCGTGGAAAAACACCCTTCATTGACTATACTGAATTGGGTTTTGGTGCCCAAAGCGATCCGAACTCACAGCTTTTTTTTTTTTTTTGCTAGTATACGCAACTTTGCCAGCCATTCATTAAAGCTTCAGCCTTTCGTTTGGTTTCTTGATCCGAAGTTGAATTCCTGAAAGGTTGCATTGTTTTCAGGCTTGTAGAAATGCTCTGACTTCTGTAAGTAAACGTCGACGTCCTTTTTGTCTTCTCTCGATTCGAACTTGAACGTGTTGTACCCCTATCAACGTTATTTACCAATCGTCACTAGTAATGTGGCTGCCTGTACCTCTTTGCTCGGCTTGTTCAGCTGGGTAGCAGTAGGAAATAATGTAAACTCTTGTTCCAATTTTGTCATCCAAGCCAAATGTTGCTTTATGTGTCCAAAGGTTTTGGCGGTGGAAGAAAGGAGGCTGGCGGCCGCATGCCGTCTACGGATTGGTGCCACCTTGTAGGCAAGCCTATTGTCAGTGAAGGACAACATTTACTTTAAATAGCAAGCGGGTATATAATGGACCAAGAGGATGGCGTAATAGGTCACGATGGTGTCTACTGGCATCGTGGCATCTGAATGACTAAACGTTGCTTCAACTGACGATAAATTCTTTGGCCGCGAGAAGCGGGGTGTTTTGTTCCAGTAACATACACAGATCTCGCACTGTTCTTCGTGCCATTTCTGGCCTGCTGTAAGCATTGCTACACATATGCGCTCTCTAGCTGCTTCGATAGGGGGTCGCGTTCCACTCTCTTGCCCTTCAGCGCTGCAGTTCTCCTTTTTTCGCTTAGCGCCGTTCTTCGATTTACCGCGTCGTGCTGCTTTGTTGGACGGGCCTGCTCAGACGGCTTGCTTCAGAGCGCTTGCGAGCGACCTCTTTCTCGGCTTCCAACAGTTATGTCGATGGCACGGGAGCACGACTCCGAATGCGGCTTCTTACTCTTTCGGGATTGTAGACACAGGGGAAAGCTGCGAGAACTGTAGCGGGGGTCGGCCTCCTAATCTCAATGTTTAGGGACCCAGAAGGCCCACGCAGCCAACCACACTGTTTCCACACTGTTTCCCTTTTCCGTACCTCATCGTTTCTTTTGCTTTCGCTGTGACAGCATTTCCTCCCTTTTTTTTGTTTTGCAGATTGTACGGCTGGTTTCTCTAAAGCCAGAGGAGCCAAAAAATATTGAAGCTACCCCTACCACGCACCCTCCTCGCCATCTTGGTGGTAGCCCCAGTAGGTCATTGTGTTTTCGCTACTTTAAGCCCTTTTTACACCTCCTCGCTACCGCCTAATAGAAGTCCTTTTCACTATTCGTCTTCATGGTAGTCGGCTTGCAACGTCGTGGACGTGTCCACGGGAACAGACGTGCGTCCGCTGGGTACTGTCAGCGGCTGCGCCGTACAATTCCTCACATACAAATGAATTGCTAATCCTCTGAATCGCGTGTACATCTGTACACTTTCTTGTGGAAGGGCGCTGTTGTGAACGTGAACTTCTAACACCGGAGCGCTCCCAAGGATGGCGTCCAGGCCTGCGTCTCAACGAGCCTGCGCGTCGTCTTTGTGGAGAGTGTTGCGCGTTCGGCCGGTGAGCTACAGAGACGCTCCGCAAGGACGGCTTCCAAGCCTGCGTCTCTCCGAGCACGCGCGTCGTCGTCATGGAGCGCGTTGTGCGTTCGGGCCGGACAGCTACCGGAACGCTACCCGGGTTGGCGTTCAAGCCTTGCAGGCCAATCAACCACCAGGACGCTCCTGATTGGACGAAAAGGGGCGGGAGTCTGTGACGACTCTATTTAAGGGCTCCCGTCTCCTTTTCCTGGGTCATTTCCTGTTGGGATACGTCGTGCCATGTATCGTGCTTCTCGCTGCTTGTAAATATGTAAATACATATACCTTTTTTTCACGCTGCTCCTCATCAACACCCCCGTCTCTTCATTTCTCCGGCCGGTCAGCGACAGCGGACCCGCGTCCCGACGGCAACTGATAACCCGCGTCTCAACAACTGGATGGAAGCGCTGGGATCGAAGTCAGCTCTTCGCATCGCCTAGCAGCGTTGGCAGTTGCAAGAGCTCCCACGTCGTGGACCCCATGATCACGGCTCTGTGAGTGTTCGGCCTTTCTTCCCTGAGTTATTTTGCCAGGCTTTTGAATTTAGCGTCAATGCTGGCAGGCTTTCTTTGACAGTGTTGTGAGCACTGATTGTTGTACGCATTGCTAAGAAGAGATAGGGGATCGGTCGAGTGTCTGAGCGCATCATGGACCTGAAATCTTTGCAAAAGGCGGATCTAATTTTGATCAGCAAAGAATTAGGGGTTAAGCTTGGGAAGGCCGTGCGGAAACCGCAAATCATAGAGGCAATAATATCTTGCGGTGCGGACGATGAAGAGCTTATCGAGACATGGGAATTGATTAAGGAAAGGGAAGCGGCTGAGAAGGAACAGCGCGAGCTGGAACAGAAGCAACGCTATCGAGAGCTTCAGCTTCGAGAGAAGGAGCTCGAGTTAGCACGCCGACAGCAGGAAATTGACCTAAAGAAACTGGACGCGGAGTCGAAGAGAGCCGAAGCCGGCGTCGCCCTGCCACCATCCTCCAGCCCAGGAGGGAGGGAAACAATCAAAATCAAAGATTTCATGCAACCCTTCCAACTAGGCGAGGACAAGGCAATTGTTTCGTGAATTTCGAAAGGACATGCCAAAAAATATAGCTGAGGCTTAGCTTAGGTTAAGCCTAGTCAGATGCGAAGCATATTGTCGCCGAGTTGCATATCGAGCACGCCGCTTGGCTAGACGTTCTTCACGCTCTTCATCAGTCTCTGTAGAACGCCGCAACTTTTGCTTCTCATTCCAACGAGCAGCCCTGTCTCCAGGAGGCATCTCTATCCCGTGTACGCCTAGCAGAGGCAGGCGCACCCCCTTGTATACCGCCGCTCCAGCCCAAGTTATTAGATTACCTCTAATAACGTTATTAGAGGTAATCTAGTAACGTTGGCTCCAGCATCACGTGTTCACTACAGCGCACCTAGCGGCAGAAGCAGGAAACAGATTGGTCGCGACGCCTCGTGCGACGGCGCGAGCTGGGGCCCCGTTTCTGCTATGTCGTTACGTCACGCATCACGTGGTCCTCCTTGGTCGCGACGCCTCGCGCGACGGCGCGAGCTGGGCCCCCGTTTCTCATCTGCTGTGACGTCACGCACCACGTGGTATGACATGGAGGTCACGAAAGGTCAATGGTAACGACACCGCCGCGCTCGAGGAGCTGGGATGGGCTATTTTAGTATGCTTCGCATAAAAACAATCCTGGGAAAGATGGGTGGCCACAGCAACTATTGACCCTGTTGCCGTGTAAGGTAGCGGACGCGATCGGGAGACTGAGTGCGGAAGAATCGGATGACTATGAGACCGTGAAGGCAAGCCTCCTAAAGAAGTACCGTCTGTCTGACAAGGCTTTTCGCCAGCGTTTCAGAAAAGCTACTAAGTCTAAAGAAGAATCTTACCTCGAGTTTGGTTATAACTTGAAAACAAACTTAGTGGAATGGTTAAAGAGCGCTGGCGTTCACGGGTACGCAGGAAAGATCGTGGAGTGCGTGTTTCTAGAGCAGTTTTATGCCACAATTCCGGATCAAATTCGTTTGTGGATTCTCGACAGGGCCGAGATAAACACTGTTCAGAAGGCTGCTGAACTCGCGGACGAGTATGCGTCACGCCGCGTGTTGCTTGAAAGACAGGGTACAAGCAACACGTACAAGGAACGGTACCCCGCTAGGCATAGAGCAGACAAAACAGGTGCGAAGCCGGTTTTTAAGAATGCCGGAGCAGAAAAAGGGGACGACCTTCCAAAAGGGGAAGCGAGACCGCCGGAAAATTCCCGCGACAATGCAAAGGAAAGGGAAAGAAAGAAAAGATATGAAGCACCAAGGCAGAGTGTATGTTTCAATTGTCAACAACCGGGGCTCTTTGCTTAAAGTTGCCCAATCAGCGTGTAGTGTTTTCCTGTGTAAGCGACGCTGATGAGAACTTGGCTTTACTTAAGCCATTCATGAGAGAATTCACAGTGAATGGAAAGAAATGCCGAGTACTAAGAGACTCAGCGGCTACCATGGATGTAGTTCACCCCTCGAATGTGTCTGCAACAGATTTCACTAAGGAATGCGCCTGGATTAGGCAAGTTGTACAGGAAGATACGGCCTGTCTTCCTTTAGCCGTATGTATTGAGGGCCCGTCCGGTATCCTTCCTACGGAAGCGGCTGTTTCCGAGAATCTGCCCAAGGAGTATCCTTATTTGTTCTCTAACAAGTCTGAGATGTTGCTCAGAGAGAGGGGAACTACATTTGAGCAAGGAGACGTTTGCGCGCTAACCCGCTCTAGAGCGAGAGAGTTAGCAAGCCAGCTGAAGTACGACATGCCCCTTAGAACAGACGCAGATCAAACAATGGGGCATGTTGTCGAAAAGCAATTGGAGAGGGGCTCTGACGGTGTAGACGATGATGATGACACCATGGTTGAGTCAGAGAGAGGGTTGTAAACAGGGATAGCGGCGGCGGAACCTAGTTCGTTGTTATCACCGTGGTCCATTCATTTCGAGCGCTTGCTCTCAGTAAGCAAGGAGCAGTTTACTGAGGACCAGGAGGCAGACAAAACATTACAAAAACTCCACAGTTCAGCCTGAGCAGGAGTTGCTAGAAAGAATGTCACGCTGCTAAAAAGAAATGGGCTGTTGGTTCCTCGTTATCAGGACAAGAGAGGGGCAATTTTCGATCAGTTGTTAGTGCCAAGAAAGTACAGACAGCACTTGCTAAATCTCTGTCATGGCAGCGGCTGGCCGGGTCACCTAGGGGTAAAGAAAAGCAAACCACGCCTCTTGCAGGAGTTCTACTGGCCTAATTGTTTCCGTGACGTAGAGCAGTTCATGCGTTCATGCGACAGTTGCCAACGAGTAGGGAAGCCGCATGACAAGGTCGAAGCTCCAAAGCAGCTAGTTCCTGTGATAACGGAGCCATTCAAACGCCTCGTGATCGACGTTGTCGGGCCTCTACCGCTAACTAATCAGGGAAATAAGTATTTGCTGACAATGGTGTGCCCAGCTACTAAGTACCCAGAGGTAGTGCCGCTGCAAGAGCTAACCTCCACGGCTGTGGTCGATCGTTTACTGCCTGTTTTCGCACGTGTAGGCTTCCCATCAGAGGTGCAGAGCGATCAGGGTTCCGTGTTCACTAGCGCATTGACAACCACATTCATCGAACGGTACGGCATCCAGGTGATTCATAGCTCGGTGTACCACCGTCAATCCAATAGTGTCGAGCAGAGTCACTCCACTATAAAGCGAGTCCTTCGGGCCGTTTGCTATGAACAGAAAAAAGATTGGGACGCCTGCATTCCAGCTACACTTTTTGCACTTCGGACAGTGCCGCATGAATCGACAGGGTTCGCTCCGGCCGAGCTTGTTTACGGAAGAAACCTAAGCTCACCTATGCTTATGCTCCGAGAAATATGGGAAGGACGAAGCGAGGACACAACAGTGGTTGAGTACGTTCTGACTCTTCTAGAGAGGATGGAAAATGCTAGGAAGCTTGCGGAAAAAGAAATGAAGGCTAGCAGAGCCAGCGGAGAGCGCACATTCAGTCCGGGTGACAGGGTTTTGTACCTCAGGCCTTCGAAGGCAAACAAATTAGAAATCCAATGGGAAGGTCCCCGCACTTATTTTAGAAAAACTCTCCCCCACTAATTACCTTGTCAGAATGCCAGTAAAGCGAAAGACCTGCAAGATCTATCACGCAAACCTTTTGAAAGCTTACAGGGAACGCGAGGCAGTCGTGAATATGACTGTGAACCTGCCGGAGGAGGTTACACAGGATATTCCTGAACTGGAGAGCGTCACTCAAAATTTCTCAGTCGAGGATATTGAGAATCTGACCGTAAACCCGCATCTCCTTGATTCTCGTCAGCTTCAAGGCCTCCGAGAGGTCATCGGAGAATTCAAAGATATATTCTCAAAACGACCAGGCGTACCAACCTTGTGACGCACGATATTGAGCTAAAAGAGGATGCCTGCCCCGTGAGTTCAAAGCCCTGCCGAATGTCGCCTAAACAGCGGGCCATACTCGAGAATGAGGTGCGCAAGATGCTGGAGCTAGGGGTGATAAAAGAGGTAGAAAGTGACTATAGCTCACCCATGATTATCGCTGAGGCCCCGGGAAAAGATCCGCGACCATGCATCGACTACAGAAAACTTAACGCACTCACAAAAGACCAAATCTTTCCTATTCCTAACATTGAAGAAAGGATTGAACAGGTTAGTGCCGCAAAATTTATATCAACTTTGGACCTCGTACGAGGATATTGGCAAGTTCCCCTTTCAGAGAGGGCTCAGAAGTACGCAACCTTCGTCACACCATTCGGAATGTTCTCACCGACGGTGCTCAGTTTCGGCCTTAAGAACGCTTCTGAAGGAACCAGCGCACAAAACACAACGGACAAGAAAAAGGTGGTACACGACGGACAGGAGCGCTGAACTTACAACTTTATTTCGGAAGCAAAGATGCAACGTATATATATACAGCCATGTCAGGGAGGCGTGTCACACAGGGAAAGCAAGAACAAGTGAAATCTACAAGGTCATGATGAGACAAGCGGCACAAGCAAACCAAAAACCTTAACTAATATAACATGTGAAGGTGACCAGTTTCAATGGAGGCAAGAAAAACAACAGGGAAAAAAAACAAGGGAAAAACGCCAGACCTCGTGAAGATGAAAATTGATACTGATAACAAAAACCGATAAAAACAAAAAGGCAAAAGCCAATAAAAGCGATAAAAGCAATAAAGTTAACAGGGCAATGGAAATGAAAAAGAAAAAATGCCAACAAGCAACACGGCAAAAAATACTAACAGCTAAAATTAAGAAAACATCGCGGAAAAAACTAACAGCTAAAAGGTAAAACCCACAGAAACATAAGGTTAAGTCTTGTGTAAACAAATAGCGGAATAAAGTTGGCGGGAAAAAGACGGTTGCATAAGGTGGGAAGTTAAAATGCTAGTGCCTCGAATTTTGTGCCAGATAGGCGAGTTCTTTCTCAGATAGCGACACTGAAGGCTGGCTAATGCACTTTTCTTTTAACGACGCTATCGTGATTGCCTCAACTATTTCACGGGGCCTCGTGTTTCTGATTGTGGCTATTACCCGAGTTTTTTCGAAGTGTGGCAAACATCCTGTTTCTACATCTTTGCAATCCCGACAATGAATACCAATGTGTCGGCACTTTTGAACATTTGCGTTGTAATCATGTTCTTTTAGTCTTTCATTTAAACAACGCCCTGTCTGTCCAATATACTGCTTCCCACAGGACAGGGGGATGGAATAGACAACTGAATCGGTACACTGCACAAAATTCTTATGGTGCCTGATATTGCATGTACTCTCTTCTTTACGAGTTTCATTGACCTTTCTGCAAAGCTGGGAAAGTCGCTTTGGGGCACTAAAGACGACTTCAACTCCAACACTTCAACGACGACTTCAACTCCAACAAGATTTCACTTGTTCTTGCTTTCCCTGTGTGACACGCCTCCCTGACATGGCTGTATATATATACGTTGCATCTTTGCTTCCGAAATAAAGTTGTAAGTTCAGCGCTCCTGTCCGTCGTGTACCACCTTTTTCTTGTCCGTTGTGTTTTGTGCGCTGGTTCCTTCAGAAGTATGTATTACCAACTAGCCCAACAACAAGTGTTGCTTAAGAACGCGCCTTTCTGTTTTTCGAGTCTAATGAGCAAGGTGTTGCGGGGTCTGGAGGCCTATGCTGTGCCGTATCTAGATGATGTGGCCATCTTTTCTGATGACTGGGATGAGCACTTGGTTCACCTTAGAAATGTGCTTTCTAATCTACAAAGCGCCGGTCTCACGGTAAAGCCAGAAAAATGTCAACTTGGGAGCACGCAAGTCAGCTACCTGGGACATATAGTCGGAAACGGGATTCGTAAGCCCTCCGAGGTAAAGCTGCTCGCCATTTCAACGTACCCCCCGCCGAAAACAAAGAAAGATGTGAGAGCCTTTCTCGGTCTTGTAGGGTACTACCGGCAATACATACTGCTGTACTCGGATATCGCTAGCGCCCTCACCGACGCTTTGCGCAAAACTGAACCAGAGCGCGTCGCCTGGAACCCCGCGAAAGAAAAGTCCGTCCTATCTCTAAAGGAAGCCCTGATGAAGGATCCCGTGTTAAAGTCCCCGGATTGTACAAAACAGTTCATAATCCAGTGTGACGCGAGCAACAGGGGAATGGGTGCTGTGCTTTGCCAGACAGATGATCAAGGGAACGAACACCCAATCCTTTATGTAAGCAGGAAGCTCACTGCCAGGGAAGAAGCATACAGCGCTTCTGAAAAGGAATGCGCGTGCCTGGTGTTGGCAATACAAAAACTTGCCTGCTACGTGTCTGGTACGAACTGCATCGTACAAACGGACCACTGTCCTCTAACTTGGCTAGAACGCATGTCGGGCAAAAATGGTCCCCTCCTGCACTGGAGCCTTGCTCTGCAGCAATTCAGCTTCGAGGTTCATTGCAAAAAAGGAAAGGCAAATGCCACCGCCAATGCTTCTTGAAAGGGAAAGGAATGGAAGAGATTTGGATGGGCTGTTACTTTTTTTTTGCTGTTTTGTAATCTTCTGTTTACTTTTTTTTCTACTCGCGAAGAAAATGGTCTGTGATGCGACGGTGCACTCGCGATTGAACCTGTCGCCTGTCAGCGAAATTATTGGTAGGATAGAAGTCTGGCAGATCTCTGGGGAGATGGAAGGGCATTTGCTCGCTGTTGTTGTGTCCGGTCCGGTCCACCTCCCTTCCAGACCTGAAGAGACCGGTTGGCGAGCCGTTGACGGCCGGCGAACAAAGACTAAGCCCGACCTCGGCACTTCGAGAAGTGGCTGCGGACCTCTTCCCTTCGTGCACGATTTTCCGGGCGGGGGCGAGCTGTTGTGAACGTGAACTTCTAACACCGGAACGCTCCCAAGGATGGCGTCCAGGCCTGCGTCTCAACGAGCCTGCGCGTCGTCTTTGTGGAGAGTGTTGCGCGTTCGGCCGGTGAGCTACAGAGACGCTCCCCATGGACGGCGTCCAAGCCTGCGTCTCTCCGAGCCCGCGCGTCGTCATCGTGAAGCGCGTTGTGCGTTCGGGCCGGACAGCTACCGGAACGCTACCCGGGTTGGCGTTCAAGCCTTGCAGGCCAATCAACCACCAGGACGCTCCTGATTGGACAAAAAGGGGCGGGAGTCTGTGCCGACTCTATTTAAGGGCTCCCGTCTCCTTTGTCTGTGTCATTTCCTGTTGGGATACGTCGTGCCATGTATCGTGCTTCTCGCTGCTTGTAAATATGTAAATACATATACCTTTTTTTCACGCTGCTCCTTATCAACTCCCCCGTCTCTTCATTGCTCCGGCCGGTCGGCGACAGCGGACCCGCGTCCCGACGGCAATTGAGAACCCGCGTCTCAACAGCGCTGAAGTAATCGCTGTTCTGCTCGGTTTCTAAAGGAAGCCACAGTATATGTCGTCTGTAAATAGGTGTTATTCGCAGGAACTGCATGCATCAATCACTCTGTTGTGAAACAAGGAAGTTAAATCTCCAGAGGGAAGGTCAGGAGCTCGAACTCAAAAATGCACGTACCATGGAAGTCGAATGAGTAAGAGATCCGATTGGCGAACATGGCTTGCGTGCCGCTGATCACGCCATACCCGTCAACCGTCTCCGCGTTGTAGCTGAAAGCCTCATGCGCTTCGCAGCTGTAACAGCCGATGAAGACGCCGACCGCTCGTCCCCGCCACGTTTGCGGGTCATAGCCAGCGTCCACCATGGCTTCGTACGATGTCTCCAGTAGAAGGCGCATCTGTGGGTCCATCCTGTGCGCCTGCTTCGGTGGAACGCCGAAAAACTCCGCGTCGAACAAAGACAGGTCACGGATCTTCCCCATGCGCGCCGGCAGGCCGAGGTAACCTGAAATTTATATGAACTCATATTAAGGAATATAAGCTGAAATTCACAGTGGCTACAAAGTCAGGCAAAGGTGGTGTCGATGCTTTGCTTTTAATGGTGCAAGAGCGCCTGGGCGGAACAATGCCATCACTAACTGCTTTATGGCAAGTAGTAAGCAAAGTTTTTCAGTCATTTTCAACTTGTGAAGCCGAGAAACAGGAGAGGACGCGTATGCGCTGTTGGGCTTCGAACTTAGCTGGACCAAAAATTCAGGTTCCTTAAGACAATGCAGGAAGCGATGCTTGAATGGCTACCTCTGCTCTCTGCACTACCGCCCGTGCAGAAACGCTAATTTTTTTTAACCCATTAATTCCCACCGATTGAAAACACCAGAGAAAAGTCATGAATTTCCACGACTTCATCAACATAGGCTTCTTGATTTCAAAAATGTAAAAACTGAGAATTAACAAACATTAATTACATATTAGTTGGTTTTTACTAATTTTTTTCTAGCTCGGTGCCGAAGGTACTCAAAACCATTTGCTAACACGCAGGCGCGTGCAACAACTGAAGTAGAAAATTCAAAATTACTCCATAAGTCGAGATAGGAGCATTGCGACCACATGAATGTTATGCTTTTTGCGTTTTTTGCACGAATTTTTCTTTTCGCGGGTGTCCTGCATCTCTGGCAGCTTATACTTTGGCTTTCCGTTGATAAATATGTTGGAGAAGAGCGTTACTTAAAGAATCCTTGCAGTTCAAGTAGCTATGCGGGAAGAAATTAAATAAATTCCGATTTTCGCATCCTGTATCACATCTATACGCAGCGTCGGGAGTTAATGGGTTCAAGCTAAAGTGTTAAGGAGCTCGTTAGGCCTAAAGGCCAGCGTCGTTACCGTTCCAGGCGACGCCATAGTCTAAGGCTGCCGCGGGTCCGTCACATTTTTCGTGGTGAAAAATCTAAGGACCACCATGGTTGAGACCTTACCCAGCTGCTTCGTAAACGGGCCGGACCGGCACCCATCCCGGCCCGCAATTGCTGATAGCCACTGGCGATAAGCGGCGGTGGCCCGATAACGCTATCGCATTTTACTTTAAAGGCGAAGCATAGGCCCCCTAAGCTTTTTTTGTTTCGGAAAGGAATATCAGAAAGAGCAATGCTGACTGAGTGAAAAGAAAAACATGGTCTATTAAGCGGAACAGCTGTGTAAACCCGGGTTAAATTTAGCTCGACGGGGACTCGTCATCATGGTTCGTTTAAATACTTCAAACAAGTGCGTTCGTTTGGTTTGAAATATGCTTCCGGCCGCATGACAGTCCGTACCAGGTGTGTCACTAACACAGCCAAACAAATGAGAATGACCAGCTCAGTTAAAACTGTCTTGGAAACTTAAGCAACAAAGAAACAATAGCGCGCAGTAAACAGTCTAGCCAGCTTATTCGGCGTGGTTTGATAAGCCAGTGACGTTTTATTAATGCTCGACTAAAACAAATCACTTATAAAAACATTTATTCGCGACCTATACGGGCTTCAAGCCTGACAGTATCTAACTACTCGTGTCATAAAGGGTTTACTAAATAAAGCACGACCCTAAGACAGTTTTCGGTCCTCATGCCGTGAAAAGAAACATAAAAATTAAAGTTTTATTCCACTTTTATATTGCTTAGACGGTAGGTTCAGTCATAAGAACAGTCTCAGATACATTTCAACATCGGCTAAAGACGAATTGAAAGACCCTGGCGGAACAATTTCAAGCGGTCCAAAATTATGTTCAGGCTGGTTTGTATTTTTTATTGAAGATGGAAGCTTAGTACAAATTTGGGACGTAGCGCTGTTAGCTGGAATCACGGAGATCAGCTTTCACAGGTCGAACGGGCTCAAGCTGCCGCTGCCTCCGCCCGCGTTCTTGACTAGGAACTCCACCTATGAAGGTTCCCAAAGACGCTGATAAGCGTATTAACATTTTTTCTCTCTCTCTGTCCCACAGAAAAAGTAGCTTCCAATTTAATTAAGTTTCCTTTTATTTTCGAATCATACAAACTGTTCAGATAAAAAGCATTTATACAGGAGGAAAAAAATACACGCCCCAAGAGAATTCAAAACAGCATCCTGAGGATCTATACTCCGTTTCATACATCAGCTGCAACGGTGCCAAAGCTAGCGCTCCTTTTTGCGCAACCTGCATCCGTGACACAAAATAGTGCGTTACTTGTGGTGAGCGAAAAATAACAAATGCTTTGCCGCCAGGCTTCATGGATAATACTTTTGTCATCAGCGTGACAAAAAACGCTGCTATTGCGAGCGAATCGATCGAGATCTGTGATTTTGTATTTTGCGCGTGTCGTATTTTTCCATTTCACGTTTGCGCTGTCTCCGCAACCCTGGCCGTGTTTACTCTTTCCGTCCAGCTTCCTTTCACTTTTGAGAAAATGGCGTCCTGCTCAGCGGCCCCTCCCACCTCTCCCGTACGCATTTTCTCGAAGGTTCGTGCATCCAAGCTGTTAAGGCACGCCAGGCAAGTAATTGCAAACTTGTCTGTTCGGGAAGTACTGAGTGCTGTGAGCGAGGACACCGGAGTATCGCCCCGTACCGTTGCCAAAATCAAGGCGCAGCGTCTGTGTTGGCCTTTGGCGTCTCCGAAGAAAAGACCTCGCGACGTGAAGATTTCAAGCTCGCGAACAGTCAAGAATGACAGCTTCACAGTCCATTCCATCCGTCTGAAAGCGCACAGTATGTACGCGAAAAGGGAACTCCCAACACTGGAGTGTGTTAAAGGCTGTCAGCGAGGTCGACGACCTGCCGAACTTCAAGAAAACGACGTTGTGGGGGTTGATGAAATACATCGGATTCACATTTGAAAAAAAGAAAAAGGAACCTTGCACTGATTGAGCGAAGTGACATCATTGCCTGGCGTCGCAGGTACCTGCGGGCGATCAAGGCATTCCGAGAACAGGGAAGGTACGAGTCGTTCCTTGCTTATTTTCTTACGCAGCACGTTTAGACTGGCTTCACATAGACCTTATGTTAGCGTTGCAACCTCGTAGTCGTAACAGTGAGGGTTGCTTGAGAATGACACATTTAAAGGAAGTCGTCTTAACCACGTTGCTGTTGCGGACCTTTTGCTCAGAGGTGGCGTTTCACGGCCAGTTTTGCGCTACGTTTGGGTGGGGCACGTGTCTACATGGGTCAGATTTAATCGCTAAATCCGAATTGGTGCGGCAAGCAAAAACAACAAAACTGCCAAAAATCTCGTAGCACCGCAATGGGTAGTGCCATCTCGTCGTCACCGTTAGGAACGAATAAACACCCACCGTACACTGTCCGTTGCTCCGGTGGTGCTACTGCTGCGAACGTTGGGAATTTTCGTTCGCAGTCGCCACAAGTGAAGAGATTTCAAATGTTACCGAATTAGTCAAGTAACCCACGCAAACATACAGTGAATATACACTGGCTACCAAATGCCGACTGGGCGCGAAATATAAGCCCGAACAGGGAGAAATAAAGCCGAGATAATTCTTTTTATCGATTGCCTTTGAACTGCTGTTTGTGAGACAGTGGTCAGCAGTGTGTTTGTTGCAGTGCGTTACCTGCTTACATGCTCCAGTATGTTTGTTTACTCACAAGCATTAACTCGTGCACTCGGTTGTTTCGCATTTACAGGTGCATCATCTACCTAGATGAAACCTGGGTCAACGCAGGGCACACAAAATAATACGTCTGACAGGACATGACTGTGAAGTCATCTCAGGATGCCTTCCTGAAAGGTTTAACAACGGCTGCGCCTTCGGGCAAGGAGGCCACTGACTGTTTCCAGAATAAACCATTTCTCGAAAACACTGCGGGGTCAACATTCTTTATTGTCCTGCCTCATTTATCGAATATGTTTTTCCTAGCGTTGTACAACTTTTTCTGCATTCTTACTTGACGCTCCCACAGCTTGGAACTCTTTTTACCTGGCTGCATGAAAATCCTGCCTGAGCAGCTTATGCTCTTCTATGAGAGCAGGGAAATAGAGACAAGCTCACTTGCCTCTGTATTGCCCTCATATACATTTACGCACGACAACAAATCTAACACTTCAGGCAGTACTATTTTCTGTCACTGTGTGAATTAACACTATGTTCTAAATTGAACAAAACACGGGAAACAGGCCATATCGAGGTGGTGTGTGTAAAAGCTATCTTCAATGACAAATGAAAATGCGCTTTGGTGAAGAACGAAAGATATTACACAGTAGGATATTGGTGATTAAGAAGTCTAGGTTATGTTTTCTGCGATTCTGTATTCTAAATTCTAAACCAGCATTCTAATTTAACAGACATCTTGCTTCTCAACTTTGCGAGCAGTAAAAGATAATTGCTCTCGCCAAGTCCTTCGGGCTACTGTACAGCACAGTGCCAAAGTCGGTCCCACACTCTTTTGGCGAAGACTGGATCAGCCGCCAACCGGTTGCACGGAACAATTCATAACATGCCAGATACCTTAAGAGACGCCCACAAAAAAGTGGGTTCCTGGGCAACAGCGAAATCAAAAGATGCAGACGGCCACTTGTTAGTCAGGCCAGGCGGAGCACTGACCACTGTGGTAATTAATTACATCCTACGAATGAAAGTAATCTTTCGTTCAAATCTCTAGCTTGCATCTAAAAAGTATAGTTACAATGCTGCAGAATCGGGAAGAAAACCGCCACTGCTGACCAAGGGCCGGTGCGAGCTCATTGACAACGAATTTCGGACAGCTCACATTAACGCGGTATGCATCACATGAACAGATGCATGCAGTTTTTTTTAGAACATGGCATAATATTCAAGCGAATGTGAACAAAACGAGATTTATCTTTCAAGTCACGCGAAATGCAACTTGCGATAAAAAAAGAAAAAAAATGTGAGAAAAAAAACTTTCACCACGCGCGATCTGTACCCATGCACCCCCATTGCCTGTCGCCTCCCCGTCCGTGCCGACGCGTTAGACCACACGGCCACAGAACAGTTTGTTTTTCTTCAACATGGTATTTATTACAGTGATGTAATGTTCTATGTACATGAACTATATACAAGCCATTATGAAAACAGTGGTAATCAATACATATTCAAAAGACCATGCACTAGAAAAGGGGCTATGCAGAGCACATCACTAATAGTGAGTGCCACTCCGGTTCGTACTCAGTCTGGGCATACACGTCTCTTAGATGAACAACCATTCGACTGAAGTGATCCTTTGTAGACACAACAGGTTCACAGTGTCTGTCCATCATGCGGGTTTTCCAGAAGCTGTGCAGTCCAATCAGAAAGAACATGTCCAGGGGTTCATCAACAAATGGCAGCGCAGTGAGATAGCGAACAGAATGTGGAGTCAGATGAATTCTTTTTTTAAATGTGCGTTGCAGGATATCCCAGAAGAGTACTGCATCTTTGCAACTGATGAACCAATGCTCAATTGTTTCTGGTTCATCACGAAGGCGGCAATTAACGGTAGACACAAAAATGCCCTTTTTATCTAACCATGTTCTAACGGGCAACGTACCAGTGTGAAACTTAAAGAAAAAGGTCTTTGTACACGGCGAGACTGGCATCTTACGTACTCTTTTGAGTACGTCATGCCCCGGTAAACCAAAATACAGAGAGCGGTACATGGGCGGAGGGAAGAGCATACTAATCAAAATCCTTATACAACTTTTTCCTCGACACTAAAAAAAGGAACTCAGGAGAAAAACGAACAAGTCGGAAACGGGCAGCCAAATACACCTCTTGAATTATGCCCCACAAACACGGACGGTCACAAACATTGGAAGACACAATGAGGTTGGGTAAAACATGAATTAAATTTGTTTGCAGGAATGAACGTACTATTGGGTGTGTAGTGTCACGGAAAAACATGAAACGTGACACTATCTGTCGGACATACAGGTGAACTAGACCAAGGCCGCCAGCGCTTACAGGCCGAAAAAGGTTATCACGCCTCATGGATTCAAAGGACGAATCCCACACAAAAGTAGCGAAAACCCAGTGAAAACGCTGGATAGGAAGTCTCGCGCAATGAATAATTTGCAGTACATAATATATTTTAGTGGCGAGAAACAGATTACAGGCGGTCGCCCTGCCAAAAATTGAGAGGCCATGGGGGACAAACGTTTGAGCATAGCGCTGAAGAGTTGACACGCGGTCTTTCCAATAATGTGCGCTATGCTTATAGGCACTCAAAGGGACGCCAAGGTACTTTGGTGGCCTGCATGTCCATGTTATACCAGCATATTCAGCAGGTGTCGAACCCCAGCTACCAAACCAAAGACCGCAACTCTTAGAGCGATTAATCAGACTTCCTGACACCGAACAAAAGTCCTCCGTTAAACGAATAACCTCATCGATGCTTGGCTTATCAGTACAAAAAAACGCAAGGTCATCTGCATAAGCCAATACCTTCAGTTCGTGGCCCATTACTCGGAAACCATTGACAGCTCTATTGTTTATAACACTTATGCAAAGTGGCTCCAAGTATAATGCGAACAGGAGCGGAGACAGTGGGCACCCTCGTTTCACCGAAGACTGAATTGGGACTGGTTGCGAGAGACAGCCATTAACAATCAAGCGCGTGGTACAGGATATGTAACAAAGGCGTATGCCAGTAGAAAGTATTGAACCGAGATTGACGTGATTTAAAAGTGCAAAAAGAAATGAATGGCACACTCGATCAAAATTGTTCTTGAGCGTCACTGCAGTACTGCAACACCGTACGCGCTACATGTAGGTTAGATTCTATTGGTCGTCCCCGCAAGCCACATGTTTGATGAGGCCCAATCAAAGTAGACATTGCAAGCTGCAGCCGATTTGACAGTACTTTAGCAAAAATCTTATAATCTACATTAGAAAGCGTGATTGGTCTGTAGCCATCTACAAATCGAAGTTTTTCCTTATCCTCGGTTTTTGGTATCAAGACAATATGACTTTTCGTAAATGACTGAGGCAGAAATTCAACATCAATACTTGTCTCAAAAATTTGGAGCAGGACAGGGGCTAGAACGGATTTAAATGCCTTGTAAAATTCTCCTGAGAGGCCGTCAGGCCCCGGAGTTTTCGAGAGCGGAAATTGATCAATTGCATCTTGCAATTCACCCAAGCTTAAAGAGCCACTTATTGCCTTGCACTCATCCTCATTGAGTGGGACACCAATCGCGCTATATGATCATCATCAGCAGTGCTAGACGTGGCAGCAAACAGAGAGCTATAGTGGTTGCCAAACTCGGTAACTATGACATTTGTACTTGTGACCAGGGCACCACCACAGTAGAGCTCAGAAATTCACTTGGGAGCCACGTGACGACGCTCATCTAGCAAGGCCTGTCTAGTAGGCTCCTCAGAGTACAGAGCACGGTTGCTGCGGGATCGTACACGGGCCGCACGATAGCGTTCTGCATCAAACTTTGAAGGTTGCACTTAACAGCACCAATTTCCTCTGTGTACAAGCCAGGAGCCTCACATTCAAGCGCATGCAGATTATAAAGACTCTGAAGTAACCGTTTCTCCTCTCCATGCTTAAGAGAAGACTTCACGGAGCCGATCTCAATAGCTATGCGACGAACTTCTAGCTTAAACATCTCCCAAGCTGCAAATAATGGGACATCCATGACCAAGCAAGATTCCAAAGCTGTCATCACTCGCTGCTGAAAATGCTCATCATTTAGAAGCTCGGAATTAAGCTTCCACAGTTCCCACTGGAGCTGAAATTTGGGACGGGCGCATTCTTCAATCCGCGCAATGACCATAGCATGATCTGAGAAAGAAACAGGCTTGACATCACATGAAATGTGCCGTTTAAGGAGATCTACGGAAACGTAAATGCGATCAAGGCGTGAATGTGAGGCTCCTCTGATGTATGTGAAGGCGGATGGCAATCCGGCATCAATTAAACCTGCGTTTTCGGTAATAGACAATAATATACCAGAGCTCTTATCGGCGTTTTGGTTAGGACCTGTGCGATCGCGTGGGTCGCACACAGTTGAAGTCACCCATGAAAACGACATAACGATCACATCCTAGGAGAGTTGCAATGGCATGAAAAAAACTGCTCGTTGCACCGGATTATTTGAAGCATACACATTGATAACCCTCCACGACTCGCCATGCAGTCGAAAGTCACAACATATCAGACGCCCTTCTATGTCAACCTGGTACTTAAAATCAGAAATAGGTAGACTCTTCTTTAAGAAAAGAAAGCGACCTGCCGAAAGACCCACTGAGTGCGACAGACAGACGTTGTAATCTGTTAGGAAAGGTCGCAGGGCTATCTCTGTATCTACTTCACTTTCTATCTTAGTTTCTTGAATAGCGACAATGTCTAACCGATTGCCCCAAAGCAATCGGCTTAACTGTAACTGTTTCTGCCTTGAACGGAGTCCACATGTGTTGAGTGTTGCGACAGTCAACTGCTGGTTAGACGCCATGGTGGCTAACTGGAGCTTCAATCAGGCATCCACGGTGTCTGGGGGCATCACTCCGGAAGGTGAGACCTCCCTAGAGTTGACGCCCTTTCTCCTTGATCTGGAGCGCCGAGGAGGTTTCTTATTCTTTGACTTTCGACGGCGGGACTTATGCTTGGCGGGGACACTGTCCTCCTCAGAGGAGGCAGAACTCGGAGACACACCGCGCTTCGAGGCCGCTCATCGGCATCACAGTTGCCGTCGGGGAGTGAAGTGCCAGGTTGGCACTCTGTTACCTGTGTGGCACATTCGGCAGGATCCTCAGAAGATGTAGCAGTGCAGACACTCGGCGCCGGAGCCACACCGTCGTCCTTGTCTTCCTCTGGCCCACGCACAGCACAGGCACGTGCGCCAAGAGTGCCATCACTGACACTACATATAGCTGGAGCCTGCTCCGCCAAGCGTCGACGCTCATCATCTGCAGACAGCTGCTCCATCTGTGAAGGCTGGGTAGGCTCATGCTGCACAGCAGGAACGGGGCCAGACAGCGGGTCAGTAGTCGCTGAGTCAATGGGCGCAACGGCTGGCGTGCCACCAGCAGCATCCAAAACTTCTGTTGCGTCCATCAAGTGCTCCTGCAATGCGTCGTCCACGGCACGGGTGCCACCGCGTAGCTTATCAGCATACGACACTACGCACTCCTCTGTAGTATGGCCGAAATGCCGACAACCATCACACCGAGGAGTGCGGCAATGACGGCGTATATGGCCAACCTTGTGGCAACGGAGACACAGTGGTGGACTTCCTGGCACTAAAACCAGACATTGTACACCGCAAATTGTCAAAATGTGAGGCACGTCATTGACAGTGACGCCATCAGCAAGAGCCAAGGCAACGTCTCGATTCAAGGTGCGCATGCCCTCCATTTCTGGAACCCTCCACTGCTCCACTGTGATGGACGTAATCGTTCCGCAAGCGCGAAGGGCGTCCCGAATGTAAAAATCTTCAAGATGTTCAGGGAGCCAAAGTATCTTGAGTTTTACTGTCTTCTGTTCCGGGTCAATCACTAGACAACGGCGGTTTTTCACTTGTAACTCCTGAGTGCTCACGAGCTTAGCTTTCGCTAACGCTGTCTTGCATGTTATCATCCATACGTGAGACATCTGAAACTGTCCGATAGAGCTGATGTCACAGAGGTCAACGACCCCCCGTAAGGCATCTCTGAAGTCCTGGGCACGATAGGGACGGCCAGCAAGTTCCGCATGCAGAAATACGGAGTTAAAAACCAGCTTACCAGCAGGCAGACGGGGAAGAACAGTACGGTAAGTATTACTGGCAGCAGAAGCCGCAACAGTACCTCGGCCTAGGGCCCATTTATCCATTTCTGCGGAGAGCATCAAAAACGCGACCGTTCGGAACGCCGTATTCCACGGCCACAGAACAGCTAGGAGTGATACACCTCTCTTTAGTTTGTTTTGCGGACTACCTCCGTAGCCTTCACAGCGTTGCACATGATGTATGAAACGGAGTATAGTGCTCAGTGAACTAACCTCTGAGCCACGACTGCAGCAGGGAGTGAAAGCGTTATTTTTTATGGCAACACTCCCGCTATCCTTCCCATTACTTTGCCGATGCATCTAGCCAGTGCAGCAGGGCGGTAAGATTTGAGGTGAAGTGGTGAATTGCCTTGTTCAAGGAGTGGGAGTAGACGACTGGACGTCCAGTGATACGGCGAATTTTACCAGCACTTTATATATATATATATATATATATATATATATATATATATATATATATATATATACACGTAATTCGGTTGACACACGGTAGAAAAACAACTGAGGAGGAAAGTTGTTTTTGTACCGTGTGTCAACCGAATTACGTTTACGTTCTACCGGATCCATCCGATCTTCACACCCTTCTTATATATATATCTATATATATATATATATATATATATATATATAGGGTCTTTCATGTAACTTGAAGCAAGGATTTAAAAAGCGGTAGACCGCAGCCCGCTGCAACCAACGATACATTGTTCGCCATCATGTGGCGCTCCTCAGAATAATTTTTATTGCGCTTGATTAGTTAATTAACTACGATGAATTATGCAAATTTTCAAATATCCATTTTAGTGCCAAGAACGTTACGTTAGGTTGTAGAGCAGGTTTATAAACAACCGATACAGTTTATTATAGCATCGTATCACCTACGGGGTCCTTTTTTCAGGCATCTAAAAAAAGCCCGCGTAATACGAAAAAATACCACGTGGCTACGCTCGTGCGCTACCAAATTGCAGCGCTCTCAGCGGCGTTTCGAGCAAACGGAGCGTGCCCGCTGACCGTGGCGGAGTGAACGACTGCCGCTTTTAGCAGCGGCTCGACAGTGCGTCAGCACTTTCCGCAGTGGCGCGGTGGCCGTTCACTTCGCCACGATCAGCGGGCACGCTCCGTTTGCTCGAAGCGCCGCTGAGAGCACTGCAATTTGGTTGCGCACGAGCGTAGTCACGTGGTATTTTTTATTACGACAGCAATGCTACGCCAGGTGTCGCCTCTTCGCGGTACCGCAGCCTAACCTTCACGGTCGGTGGTCGGTTATGTGACTACTTACGTCATACCGGAGCGAGAGATGAGGCACCAAGTCGGCTCTTTAGCGCGCCGCAGCTAGAACTTCGCGGCGGTCGACCACCTGCGAACGGCGGCAAGCGATTGACGTCATACAAGTTGCAAAAGCTTGCAGGCCTTGCTGCGGTGATCGATGTGTGTTGCAGCGTGTGGTATGACGTCATCCACAGACATCCAGGCGCTATCGGGTGTAGAGAAAAGTAGCACCTGCTAACCGGTTCTTCGGTGTAGCTATGAAAGACTTCGAATGCGAGTCAAGATTCTTGTGTTGTGTTACCGTTTAATCTGATGGAGGCTATGGATATCGAAGATGGTACAAGTCACAGCACTTGCTTTCGCAATTACCTAGGCTTAACCGAAGCTTAGCCACAGCAATTTTTCGTATTTCGCGGGGTTTTTTTAGATGCCGGAAAAAAGGACCCCGTAGGAGATACGATGCTACAATAAACAGGATCGGTTGTTTACAAACCTGCTCTACAACCTGACGTAACGGTCGTGGCACTAGAATAAATATTTGAAAATTTGCATAATTCATCTTAGTTAATTAACTAATTAAGCGCAATAAAAAAATTACCGACGATTACGTTACTTCCTAATGCGAAATTTGAGCGCAGCAAATAAGCTGTTTCACCTTTTCGATAGTGAGTCAACCCCAGCTGCGGAGTTGGTTTCAGGGACAACGCCGCCGATGCCGACACAAACAATATGATACCCTCGCTTCCGCAGCGCTAAGAACCAGGTCTAGCCGTGGGAAGGTGGTCACGTATTCGTCGACGTGCCGGGGCCTACGTGAAATAACCGGCGCGTCGGCAACTGCAGAGCACCCTATCCGCCACACAAGAACAGGGGGGGGGGACCCTTTCCGTATTTAAAAGCGATTCAACGAGACATCATTCAGGCCTTCGAGGCACACAAACCGGGACCACCGAATCTTTCCAGGGAAGAGCGTGACGCCTTGGAATCACTCAGCAAGCGAACGGACATTGTTATTAAACCCGCTGACAAAGGAGGCGGCATAGTAATTTTAGATAAAGAAAAGTATATCCAGGAGGGATACCGCCAACTCAATAACTCCAATTTCTATCGCTTGCTTTCATCAGACCCCACCACTGAGCACAGTAAAATTATAGAAAAAACCTTGAAACAACTCACCGATGAAGGTGAATTACCGCCACGAGTAAGTAAGGCGCTGACGCCATTAAATGCGTCTCCAGGGCGCTTTTACATGCTCCCAAAAATACATAAAGAAAATCATCCGGGTCGACCGATCGTTTCCGGCATTGGCACACTCACGGAACCGATCTCCAGCTACATTGATTCTCTGATCAGGCATATCCCTCCTAAACACACATCTTACATTCGTGACACTACTCATTTTCTAAAAGAATTAAGTCAATTTAATGCTCCAGAAGGAGCTTTTCTGGTAACCCTGGACGTGGTATCCCTGTACACTAATATACCGCATGATGACGGCATCCGGGCTCTGATCACATCGTATGAGAAATACAAAAGCATAGATTCTCCCAGCAAAAGTACCCTCGCAGAACTGACTAATCTGGTTCTCAAACTCAACTCCTTCGAATTCAACAACTCTTTCTACCTACAAACGAGTGGCACCGCTATGGGCACAAAGATGGCGCCAAACTATGCCAACATATTCATGAACAGCATTGAATCGGACTTTCTTCGGTCATATCCAACAAAACCGGCTTTCTACAGACGCTTCCTAGACGATATATTCATGGTATGGACCGGCACTGAGGACCAACTCATCCAGTTTATCTCATCATTTAACAACATACATCCAAACCTCTCTTTTACGCACACCTATTCGACCAATCAGATTAACTTTTTGGACGTCTTGATTCGAATAGAACAGGGCATCTTAATCACCAGTGTCTACAGGAAGCCCACTGATAGACAACAGTACCTCCATTTCAAGAGCTGCCACCCACGCCACTGCAAAACCTCTATTCCATACTCTCAGGCCATCAGATTCAAACGAGTGTGCTCACGCTCAGAAGATTTTAAGGATAATTCTAATCGTATGCGGGAGGTTTTGAATCATCAGCGCTATCCGCTCTCTATTGTCGACGATGCAATTAGAAAAGCGGAAGAGAGAAACCGTAACGAACTGTTTGGGGATCCCGCGTCAGCAGCTCCCAATGAACACCGCTCTAATCTAGTCTTAACCTTTGCGAACAACCTTCCGAATGTAAACAAAATTCTAAGAAAACATTTTAACATCATCGAACAAAGCGACCGACTCTCAAAGGTTTTCCCAACGGCTCCACGGGTCACCTACCGACGACCAAAAAATTTGCAAAATTATGTGGTTCACTCTACTATAAGTAAACAAGAGCCTGTAGGTTGCGTGCCTTGCGGGAAGAATCGGTGTAAAGTTTGCAAGCACATGCAGAAAACGACGTCGGCTCAGAGCACACACTTTAATTTCAAACACTCCATTCGAGAGAACTTGAATTGTGACAGTAGTAACGTACTGTACATGCTCGAGTGCGGCAACTGTCAAATGCAATACATTGGCCAGACCGAGAATCCCTTCCGAATTCGATTCAATAATCACCGCGCGCATGCCAAATCACTTCCTCTCCTCCCCCTGTCGAAACACGTCCGTCAAGAAAATCATGATTTCGACAAAATTAAAGTCACTCTGCTACAGAGCGGTTTCAAAAATACCCGTGAGCGGGAACAACGGGAGTCATACTTTATTTTCAAATTTAATACGGTGCAGGCCGGTATAAATGAGAACCCCGGAGCTCTCTCCGCACTTCAGAAATCAGAGGCCCAGTAAGATTCACAGCCTCTTCGACTGAATCGCCTGAGGTCATACCATTTTGAGTGTTTGCGTCTACATGCCGCCTGTCTCCTACCCCAGCCTTTCTTTTCTTCCTTATGCCCAAACATTGCTGCTGAAACGACTTCTGCAGTAAACCATAAGGCGGCCTTCCACCCCCCCCCCCCCCCTTTTTTTAAATGCCATTTCAAACAGAACGACAAGAATGATACTCAATACATTACATTGGTTTTCGAACGAGGATTAGGAGTGTTGCTATACACTAATATGGTTGTGGATCACTGTGAATCCCGTTCGTCGGTCGTCCAGCTAGATAGCCCAATTTTCTACTTGCCTGCCTTACGAAGGCGCAGGGCGCTAACAAGGGGCCGTAAGTGAATTTGGGCTACCTCGTGTTTTTCAAAAAGGTGAGGTAGATGAGGGAGGTACTTAGCAAGCCACCCCCCCCCCCTTTTCACTTTTTTTGCAAGTTCTCATGCCTCCTTTTCTTCCCTTTTTTCCTTTTTTTTCTTTCTCTTTTCTTCTTTTGTTTCCTTTTTTTTCCTGCTCTGCGTCCGAACTCTCTTTCTCTCGTTTTTTCGTTGCTCTGCCCCCCACTTCGCTTTTTGGAAAGGGCACCTCGTCGGCGGCGCAGTGTCTTTGCGAGGGGGCGCGCGGCTGACGAGTAGCGGCCGGGGGCTGGCGCTGGGTCTCCGCGGGGCCCAGCCACGGGATCAGGTTTCCGTCCGGCGTCTGGTCGGTTAACTCTCCGCCGATGTGATCGCGCCGCCGCCGTAACTCACATTCAAACAGTCAGTAACCACACTTCTGTCGGGCGGTTGGCACTGTGATGCAACGGGCGCGATAATGTTTTCTTCCCGCGTGTTCGAACGTCCCGCTCCCGCCGAAGGAAGCCTCCGCCCACAATATTTCCCCGCCCACGGTTTTCCTCGCAGACAGCTCACCCCTCTCCACTTCCGCTACAACCTTTTGCCTCCTTCCCTTCCCCCTCTTTTCCCCTTTCTTGAATTCGTTCTTTTCTTTTTTTTGTGTGCTCGCATTGCAGCCTTCATTTTCCCCTTATTCGGCAGGAACACCCTTGTCCGCCACTGTCTTGCTTTTCGTGTTTTGTCTTGTTTCCTCAAAGGAGAGCGTCTTCCCCTCTCCATCTGTGTGCGGTGCCGTGAGCAAGTGGATCGTTTTTGTTCACAAACAACCTTACCCTGATGAAGGACGGTCCACCGTCCGAAACCGTCGGTAAATAAATGTTTCTTTAAGAAGTGTACTTCAACTCTTTACTTATGTTGTTAGCAGTCGAGCAAGTTTTTTCATCGTAATATATATATATATATATATATATATATATATATATATATATATATTGCTACGTGGCAGCCAGCCGAATAATGAGGCGTGATGAACGATGAACAAGAGATGATTTACTGACCGCTTGCCTAGCTCGAGCGCTCTATCCTGCGCCACTGCCAGCTTCGTCTTTTTCGTAACAGTACCCGGGGCCACCGAGCGATCGTCCCGATTGTAAACAGAGGAAGACGTTGATGAAAGGACGGGCGAAACGGTGATGGGCTTCCAGGTTAGAAAGAAGTGGCAAGGTGGTGAAGTGCTGGCCGCCATGGTGGATGAGATTATAGGTGAATGAGGCCCGGTTCACGAAGCATCCGGGCCGTAGGGTGCCAGGAGTTGACGGCCGGGGTCCTTGGACGCCCCTAACGGCAGGGGCAGGTGGGCGGTGTCCTTACGTGTGGGCAGGGTCTTGGATCGGTCGGGTCATTCTGGTCGCGGCAACGCCGTCGGTTCGTCGTGTCTAGTGGTCCGGCTGGGGTGAGCGGCGAGGTCGGTTCAGGTCGGGCGGGCTGGGGCATGGCCGTGAGGGGCGGACCAGGTACTGACGGCCGACGTCCACGGCAGCCGCAGGACGCCGAAGCTCCGTGACCAGGATGGCAATGAATGGACCCCAGCACCTCACACCAAATGTTACGAGGCAGCCAGCCGAAGATTGAGGCGTGATGAACGATGAACAAGAGATGATTTAATGGCGGCTGCCCTAGCGTGAGCGATAGGTGCGCGCCACTGCCAGTTTCGGCTTCTTCGTCCCACTACCCGGGGCCACCGAGCGCTCCGTCCCGTTATATATATATATATATATATATATATATATATATATATATATATATATCCAAATATTTGCTCCGTCAGCTTCTTTCTTGGTCCTACTCTAATTGCGCGCGTTTTTTTTTTTGATGCACTCGGAGATCTGCCACGAATGTACCTGGAGTTATTCCTAACGTAGCTTTGCAACCGCTCAACAATGCAGGGAAGACCATATTTGGGTTGCAAATAAACTTGTATCGAAGCACACTGGAAATGCCGAACGGCAGAAAGTTTGGGTAGGCAGTATTTGCAGCAAGTAAGCGGACACAGACAGGGAAGCAAGGGAAAATTAAGTGAAACAGGCTAAAACTTTTGAATGCTTTGGTTCGACACTTGTGAGCCACTTGTTCGTCGCTTGCTTTTGAGTGTTCACGAAACTCACGCGACTACATACGAGGCATTCATGAGCGTCCACCTGTATCGCACGAGGCAACTATGAATTCGTACGAGATAAATTGGGTTTCATACATCCGCACAAGTGTGTTGTGTCAGTTGAGGTATGCTACATATAAGTTCATACCAGGCACAACTGCGGCGTGTGTGAACTCGTGTGTAGCAAAAATATGTTCTTCCGAAACACTCGTGACGCGTATGAACTATTATACAGCCCATATGAGTTCATACAAACATTAGTGACACATATGAATTTGTATGAAGCATATGAGTTTATACAATGAACCTTTCTTACATAAATAGCTGATATGCTGACGATATTAGTTTATACGAGATATGTTTGTGGCCCATATGAACTTGTATGAATCATATTTGTTCATACAATGCGCCTTTCTTGACACATATCGCTGATATGCTGCCTATACGAGTTCATACGGAATACATTTGTCACACGTATAAGCTCGTAGGCAGCAAATGTGTGTTCATGCCAGGCCCTTTCCTTGACAAAACATATAAGCTGCCCATATGAGCTTAGGCGAGAAACACTTGTGACACATATAGCTCCCATGTAACATATACGAATTACAAAGAAATTTTTCGACAGTGGAGGTCACGTATCCTCCTGTCTCAGTTTAAGTCCTCCCTTCCCGGCCTTTATATCATCGCGTACGGTTCCTATACCTCCAATCTGCGGGCGCTTCCTAAGTCGCATTCTCGTCTTCTGGCACGCTATGGAACGTAGCCCAGTTTCGTCTTGAGACAGTCTTTATCGCCTTCAGTACTACAGAGACTGCTGCGTTTCACGAGGTTTGTTGTTATGCCTGATGCGTGGCCTCTCCTATCCCCTTGCGTGTCTACTCTGATTGCCTTTGTCTTCTTCAGGCTATCCACTCTCTTTCCACCAAATATTCCTTCATCGGAGCGATCAAGCACTGCTTGGCCACCATTTCTCTTCCCCGCCCCGTCATTCTGTACCATCTGCCTGCCAAGTGTGGCCCTGCTAGAAGACCAGGCCACCTCTCTGGCGTCGAGGCGGCTTGTCCTAAAAGCTGTCGTGGCTGTCGACCTTCAGTGGGCGCACCCTCATGCGCACAACCGTCCTCAGCCTGTGGCCATCGGCCTGCCCGGCGCATCACACTAATACCTTCTTGTCCATTTTTGTCCCCTCCATTTTCCGTCGCCCTCTTCCGTTCCCTGCAGCCTGTTCACTTGTCCCTCTCCTAGCTGGCCACGGCAGCTTTCCCTCGGAGTACCTTCACTGCTTTGCACTCCACCCTTCGCCTTACCGTCTATGCTGTGCAAGTATGGGTGACGTTCCCCATTCCCTAGGAGCCTGTCGGCTCACCAGGACATAGAAAAGTTCTCTAGGGCGTCTGTCCCTTTTCAGTTAATTTTGCCTGCCATAGCCTCTGCTTCGATGCGGGCTTCCGCTCACATTTGTTTTACGCTTTTATGTTTTTCTTGCGTGTTTTAAAATAAATAGGATGTCCCAAGGCTAAGAAACCGCACGCAGAACCTTCCATAATAACTCACAAGAAGAGTGTTAAAATGCAAGCGGTTACTCTGCAGTTTTCAGTGTTTTTCAAGCAGCCACAGTTACATAGACTAGCTTTTCGTTCTTTCTGTGTCGATGGATTAGGCAAAAATGAATTCGTCGGTTGCCTTTCATTTCGCGGTGAGGTGGATATCAAGAGTTCCATCGGACGACGGCTATATGCATTTTTGATTTGAAAAAAAAAAGATCTGGGTATTTCCCACAAGTTCTGTTTCTAACCTCGTTGCTTTGCTATCATAAAATCCCATCCTCCTCAAGGGGCACGCACAGTCAATTAAGACAAAACCAGGAGTTCCCAGTGAAGCGTGGGCTCCATTATGTATCGCCAAGGCGGAACGCTGAAAAAACGCGTGCGCAGATTTGTAAGGAGGAATAATAAGTTACAGTGACCGCTCGCACTTTGAAGCAATGCCACAGAAATCCATGTTTTTAACTGCAATGCAAAGGAAAATGTAACGGGGCTGACAGCCCGGAAAACAAAGCTTATCACGTACGGCAGCTTTGCATAGCTAAGCAGATGAATGTCTTTCCTCATTTTTATGTCTGTATCTGTTGTGTCCCCCCCTTATTGCTTTTGTGTGTGTGCGCCCCCTCCTAACGACCACTCAATCCTCCTCCTAACGACCACTCAATCCTCCTCCTAACGACCGCTTGCCCCTCGTCGCACGCTGTCGCCGGATGCCCCCCCACGGTGCGCCCCCGCACCCTCCTCCTGTTCTGGGAAGCCACTCCCTCCCGTGGACGCTTCTCAGCTCCCTCCTTTCTTCGGGCGGCCAGTTCGGCTGCTGCCTCGGTCGACGCTACTCGCACCCTCTTCAGCTTTAAATAAACGAAGTCTAAAAGTACCGTGTGCGTCTTTCGCTGCATTCAACACAGCGACCGGACACGACAGTGGCGACGAGAAAGTGGATTCGACCCGCGCTACGCAACGCTATTGACAAGCCATGGCTACGCGAGGGATACCAGAGTTCAACGGCTCATCGTGGTCATCGTGGGTTGGACGCCTTCAGTTCTACTTTGAAGCTAACAACATCACAGACCCAGCCTTGAAGAGGGCCAACCTGCTGACGCTGTGCGGGGAGCAGACCTACGATACTGTCTGCGCCCTTATTCAGCCAAGCACACCAGCGGCAGTGTCTTACGACGACATCGTAAAAGCGCTGCAAAAGCACTACGACCCAAGGCCATCCGAGGTCTACAGCCGGGCTCGCTTCCAACGACGAGATCAACTGGGAGGAGAAACTGTGAGCGCCTACGTAGCCGCGCTCAAGAAGCTCGCTGCCGACTGCAATTTTGGAACGCTGTCGACAACAGCTACCGGGCAGGAGGGAGACGCAGCTTCTTCTGCTAACACCACCATGCTTCCCTTGGACGTGATGTTACGCGACAGATTTGTGTGCGGACTGAGTGACGAGTCACTGCAGCAGCGCCTGTTCGCTGAGAAGGACCTCACATTCAGCAAAGCTTACGACATCGCCGTTCGAGCGGAGAGCGCCGGTCACCAGCAGAGAGGGATTCGCCGGAACATCGAGCCGGTACACCAGACAAGCAACCAGGTGCGCAAGCCTTCTGTTGTTGTAAAATCGGTCAAAAAGGCACAACGCTGCTGGCGGTGTGACGACCAACACAACCCCCAGGGATGTCGATTCCAGTCAGCCACGTGTAATTTTTGCCACAAGCGAGGGCATATCGAAAGAGCATGCATTACGAAACGGAGACTTGCCAAGATAAAGTCACCTTCCCAGCCTAATCACAGCGTCAACGCCTCAGAGAATACGCCGCTATCTGATCTCCATGGAACAACATCAGCAACACCATCTGTGTTGTACGACCTGAACACCATGAATCTCGGCACGCGACCGAAGATTTTTACAGAAGTAAGCGTACATCACCAGCTGATTAAGTTCGAGGTGGACTCCGGCGCAGCCTGTACTATGATCAGTGAGGACACGTTCCGAACTTCATGGCCATCTGACGCACCCGCCCTGCAACAAGACGACACGCACCTGCGAACGTGGTCAGGACAGAATCTGCCACTATTGGGCTCTGCCAACGTGCAGGTTAACTACAACGGCCAGACCCATACGCTACCTCTGCTTTTTGTGAAGGGCACAGGATCAAGCCTTCTAGGGAGAAACTGGTTTTCTCCACTAGGCGTGATGATATGCGGTAAACATCAAAACGCCGATGCGCTAAGCCGTCTGCCACTAGACGCAACTGTTGACGAACCATTTCCACCAGGAGACGTTCTGATGTTCGAAGCACTGCCAGAACCTCCGCTTACAGCAGGCACAGTTGCAGCATCTACGCAGAAGTGCGCAGCTCTCCGGCTAGTTTACACAGCTGTTCAACAAGGCAACGTGCATAAACTCAAAGGGGACAACTTCGGCGCTTACCGCAGGCGAGCTACAGAGTTGAGCACCCATCGCGGCTGCATCATATTTGGGTCCCGAGTTGTGATGCCGAGAGAACTACGCGCACAAGCTATGTCTCTCATCCACGCCGGACATCGGGGCATCGTTGCAATGAAAAAGTGTGCCAGAAGCTACATGTGGTGGCCTGGCATTGACAACGACATCGAAACAGTGGTGCGAGAATGCAAGCCTTGCCAGAGCAGCCGGAGCGCCCCGCCGAAAGCTCCTGTCCCAGAATGGGAAAAGCCAGACACACCATGGCACACACTGCACATTGATTTTGCAGGACCAATTGAGGGCTGCACTTTCCTTGTGGTCGTAGATGCCTACACAAAGTGGCTTGAGATAAGGCAAATGGGACAGACGACTTCGGCAGCAGTCATTGACAACCTCCGATCACTATTTGCAACGTTCGGCCTGCCGCGCAAGGTAGTGTCGGACAACGGAACACCGTTTGTGTCTGCGGAGATCCTCAAGTTTTATCGCGACAACGGGATCTCATCAGTTACATCGGCCCCCTACCACCCAGCGACAAACGGACAAGCCGAGCGCTACGTAGCCGAGCTAAAACGCGCCCTTGAAAGAGATCAGACAGGCTCGCTGCAGCGCCGCCTTGCGCGCTTTCTCTTCAAGCAGCACACGACGGTTCAGAGCACAACAGGCGAGACCCCCTCGAAAATGATGTTCGAGCGTGAAATGCGAACCCAGCTCACAGCCATCCTCCCCGAGCCAAAGGCAGAGACGTTCCGGGAAGAAAAAGCAATTCCGCGCTGCGGCACGCTTAATGAGGGGCAGCGCGTCCTCGCCCGACAGTTTCTGAAAAAGCCACGCTGGGAGGAAGCTACAATTGTCAGACGCATAGGCCTGCGCTCTTGGCTCGTCAACATACATGGCACAGTAGCACGCCGACATCTCAACCAGCTGCGTAGATTTACGACGCCGTCTGAGATCTGTCCGCCAGCGGAGAGAACACGTGCACCATTTTCCCACATAGCCTGGCACCTCTTCCCGGAAGAAGAGACTTCGCCCAGGACAGACCCAGGAGACACAGCGAACAACAGCCAGCCTACAAGTGTTTCTCCCCCGAGCGCACAAAGCCAGCGCGCCTCCACGCGTGAGCGCCGACCCCCTGCACGATACCAGGCAACTTTCTAAGGGGGAAGGAAGTGTTGTGTCCCCCCCTTATTGCTTTTGTGTGTGTGCGCCCCCTCCTAACGACCACTCAATCCTCCTCCTAACGACCACTCAATCCTCCTCCTAACGACCACTCAATCCTCCTCCTAACGACCGCTTGCCCCTCGTCGCACGCTGTCGCCGGATGCCCCCCCACGGTGCGCCCCCGCACCCTCCTCCTGTTCTGGGAAGCCACTCCCTCCCGTGGACGCTTCTCAGCTCCCTCCTTTCTTCGGGCGGCCAGTTCGGCTGCTGCCTCGGTCGACGCTGGTCGCACCCTCTTCAGCTTTAAATAAACGAAGTCTAAAAGTACCGTGTGCGTCTTTCGCTGCATTCAACACAGCGACCGGACACGACAGTATCCAAGATGAAAACAGCGTGCCCTATGCCAGTCGGAAAGCATAACCGGCAATGATGCAAAGGCACCACCTAAAATGCTCCCGTTAAGTAGGAACACAAGTTGTAGTCCCAGCCACCATAAATATTGGCTTCACTTTGCGGTGGCACAGTGATGACGATGTTTGAGTGCTCAGCTCGAGTACGCTAGGTGAGAATTCTCACCTCGGCGGCAGCATTTCGATGGAGGCGAAGACCAAAATACGGCTGTATGCTCTGCGACGTCAGCGCACATTGCGGAAGAGTGCAGTTGATAGAAATTAATCCGTGACCTCCAATATGAAGCCTTCTTTTTCATTTCTATCTTTCCCTTTTTCCGTTATCTCTGCTCTCACGATGTGGTTTACTTGTACACCGCGAAGGGACACCGGTACTGCACTTTTCTTTTCCTCATAAGCAGCTGAAGCTTTCGTCGGCTTGTCGTTATCGATAGAGGGTCGCCTCCAAGGAGATATCGAAGCGGTCGCATGTACCGATTTGTTTCATGCACATGATCTCTCTTTTCGCCAAGATTTGCTGTACACTGGAATGCACATGTATGTTAATGAGAATTATTTCTGCATTTTTTCTACTTAATGTCTAGCAAAGCTGACGCTTATCATTCAAAACATAATGTTGACTGCGGTACCAGACGCAGGCATGATCATTCCGTACACCTCAACGTTTGCCTGCACAAGCCACAAAAGCATGCTGCTATGTTTGCGCGTGCATTCCTCAAGCCGACATTGAACACTATACCCGTACACTAACTCCCGATTGATCAATTAGTACGTATTAAAATAAACAAACCAGCTTTCCGGCCAATCTTGAAATAGAATTACGGGGACTAACTGACCAATAATTGTACCAGGCAGCGCAAGCCAGTGATTGTTTTTCTTATCTTATTTTTATGCTATAGTGCAGTTTTAGGTGTTCCAGGTAGCACTGCATATTTGGCAGCCGTTTTACGGTACTTCTGAAGTGCTTGAAAGCGTTTGTAGGTTCACTTCTGATGGTTGTCTTTTTGATTATATTTGTTGACAGTGCTTCACAACTTTTCCCCTGAACAAGGCTGTTGTTCCCCACCGACTAATGCCCAATTTACCGGTTTTGTACAAATCTAAATAAATGAAAAACAGATTACTTTAGACTTATTTCTATGGGTCACATACCTTGAGGCCAGCGGGTCTCATCATCCGTGACGAAGTCCGCACCCGCGTACAGCTTTTCCTTGAATTCGGCGAAGCTGTCGGCTTGCGGGAACCGGGCCGAGAAGCCACTGATTACTATGTCCTCTTCTGCCGCAGCCATCGGCAACTGGAAATCCAAGTCAGCACAGGGAAACTATAACCGGTTTTTTCTCACCTTTTTATGTTTGAAATTTTCACTGCTCTAGCGCAAGTTTTCGACTGCCGTCATCTAGAAGTACCCCTGCACGCATCAAACACTGCGTGCAATTTATCTGCCCCTCTTTCTTTCTGCGCTGTTACATCGGCCTCACGCCTGCCTAGCAGCCCAGCTAATGTTCTCACAGCTGCTTTCCTTTCTGCGTAGACTCATCTACTTGTACACTACGACGACAATATGACGCGTGTCTTGTGCAGGGTGTTCTGTTGCAGATGACCTGCGAGGGATGACCGAAACGCATGGATGGAATTTTTCAGACGCAGCCGAGCGGCTGTGCACTGCCCTCTGTATACTGTCGCCTCAGTTTTGCAGCGTGAACTCAATAAAAGATGGTCTGCAGCATTCCGTGACTTACTACCTTTTGCAATCCAGTGCAGTCAAGCTGTTTTTCATTTTTCGTATCCACGTGGCTGGCACAAAATGTCAGCTATGAACAATTTGTACCGAAAGCGTTTCTTTTCTTTATTTGCGTGCGGTAAATCCCGCTGGTACTGCGTTAAATTGGACGCCCCACTCCAGCTGTACTCTGCATCCTGTCGTGGCCGTGTGCTTGTGTTCTACTTTAATTAGAACATCATGCGCGTACGATCTGTACATATGTTAATATGTGAATATGTAAATAGATTTCTTGTACAGTGTACCTCTCTCTCTCATCCTTTCTAAATGTCCCCTCACCTCTTTCATTTCATTTCTACTCCCTGGCTGCTATATTTTGATTTCCGCTGCCCCAGCTCAGGTGCCTCCCGCAGCGATGGCAGATGCCAGGGCTAGCAAAAAAATCTTTTCCTTCCATTTCTTTTACGCTGATGAAAAACCGCTACTACCACTACTGCTACTGCTTTAAAAAATCAAAAGAAATCTAGAGTGTGTTGAACATCGTTTAAAGGTCATTGACGACGTAGGTGCTGTTTTGCTCTGTCGCTGCGCAAAAATTTTTATTGCCTCGAATACCTGACGCTTCTCTAAAATGACAGGCAGCCCAGCTGTGTCGGGCATTCAGCTATTGTGTCCCTCACTGTGTTCTAGCCATTTCTGGACGTATAGCTTTTTACGGACCAGAGTAAATTTAAGTGTACAGCTACAATTTTATTTTGTTAGTTGAAAAGAATAGAATCACTTTTTTTTACTGTTTCTTTTGATGTCCGTGTCGTAAGCCAATTTTTACAAAAACCTTATTTCGCACTAGAAGTGGCTGTCCAACCGCGGATAAAGAAAGATTGGACATCCCCGACTTTTGCAGCGAGCGCTAGCTCACCGTTCTTCTTTTTGGATGCAATAAAGATATAGAACAACCGAGTTCGTAGCATCCAGCCACAGGTATTGAAGAAAATATATGCTTTGTGCTCATAACATAACAGTGCTTTCATGGTCGTAGTGCTACCAGAATATGTATTCTGGTGAGTTTTCAATGGTACACTTCACATTCGCGTTTTAAAGAGCCATCCGGCGTTTTTGACCAAGGATGTTATAAACTTGTGACATTCAATTTCAAAATTCCTTGGGCCTTTCGCTCACACCCAATTTACAGGTTAGCTCTGATATTCAACATTATGCTGAAGATGAAACGCTTGTTGCTAGCACGCTGTTAGTGTATTTATGGTTTGGTTTATGGTTTATGATTCCTTAACGTTCCAAAGCAACTCAGGCTATGAGAGACACTGTAGTGAAGGGCACCGGAAATTTCGACCATTTTGGGTTCTTTAGCGTGTACTGGAATCGCTTAGTAATCGAGCCTCAGAATTTTGCCTCCATCGAAATTCGACCTCCGCGGCCGGGATCGCACACGCGTCTTTCGGAACAGCAGCCGACCGGTCTAACCACTAGTGTATTTATGGACCCTAAATGTCGGACACTTCACTTTGAATGTCATTGCAAAAATTTTCGGCGAATTAAAGTACAATCCAATAGCATTAGAGATCGCTCCAGTACAATTACTCCCCCTCTTTCGTAGATTCGTACGTCGCGTTAAGTATCGAAACCAATACTGGCGCAGTGGTGGAGCTGTTACGTGGTGCGCCACCAGCCGGAGGGTGGCTGCTTGAAACAAAGCCACGGGTGGGGCTTGTCAGAACCAGATTACTGTTTTGGAGCTCTCTTAAGGCCTAGGTCTATCTCACGACCGACGAGCTTATCCCTCGTGCCACGGTGGGTACGTGGCAGTTGAATTGATCTATTCCAATGGAGTTCAGTGCCACCCGCTTTTTCATGACTCATGACACGGAGGAATGGGTAGACGGACGCCAGCTTTTCTCGTGAACGGCGCCTGTGACGTAATCGCATTAAATTATAGTTGCCGCTGCTGCTGGACATGAAAACGAGTAAATCAAATGCTCCCTATACCCACTGCTAAATTTAAGTGGTAATAAACGAAGGGCAGAATTCTGGTCTTGTGTAGGCAACTTTGGTCAGGACTTTTTTTCTGTTTTTTAAATGTGATTACAATAGTATAGTGCCTATTGGGAGCACTTACGATAGGACTGACCACACGTTATTTTTACAGCAGAGGCACCTGAAATGCTCAGAAATTTCAGCATTTTCCTGCGGATATCGCTGCGGATATCAGTTCGCAATAGTTGAGTGGCGTCCACTGCAGGAAATTATGGAGGCTGTTGTTCCCTCATAACACTGAATGCTGCCGAGAACCAGGGCAAAAATTGGTGGAACCGCAGGAAGCGACTACACTGATAATGTTTTTTTCAGTCCACTGGGTATATATCGCCGCCGAAACCGCACTTCTTCCGCCGCCACCAGCGTCTTCGCTAGCCACGTCAACAAAGAGTGCTTTACGTCTTGAAAGTCAAGACCGCACTAGAGGTCATCTAATAAATCTGCCCCTCTACCTACGTCTTGATCTAGGTCAGCAGAAGCATAATGGCTTTGTACTGAAGCTTCGGTGCACATGCTCAAAATGTCCTTCAGTGGTATAAGAACAACACGCTTCATAATGACCTCTCTAAGACGAAATTTATCTTCTCCAGCTCACATCAATGAAAGTTACCCTCTATTGAGTATATCTCCTATTACAAGTCAAAACACAATACCATTTGACAGTTTTATATTCCTTGGTGTTCAATTAGATTACCATTTGCAGTATCATTACCATATTGCTTATGTGAATAAGAAAATGGCACCTGACACACGTATTCGTTTAAAAGCACGCCCCTACTTTAGCATTAACACATTAATCACACCATATCAGACATTTATCCAAAAGCACATCACCTACGGCTTAACATGTTGAGGAAATACGCACTGGTCTGACCTTGCTTCAAAAGAGGTCATTCAGGACAAAGCCATAAGAATTATTACGTCCAGTCCGTGTATTGCTGATTGTAGAACTCTACTCCATATGAATAATATCCTATCTGTATCAGAGCTTATTCAACTTTCATTTGGGTATTTTTCTCTTAAGCCTCATGAACAACCAATTAACACCTGTCTGTTCATATCTTCTGACCTGAACAATTAAGACATTACCCATTTCGCTTCTACAAACAATTTGCTCCTACCCAAAGTTTGTACTAACTATGACAAGCAGGCTGTTCAGTTTTCATTAATGTCATCTTGAAACACCTTACCTCGGACCTATTTCTACATATCAATCTGTACTCATCAACTGAATGACTAATGAAAAAATTCCGATTCTGCTTCTGATAAGTTCCCAGCTGCCCATGTTCACATATGCTAGATGTTTTCTTAGACAAATAAGCACGCTCTGCGAAAATTGCAGTAGCAACGGCGGTGCCTGTACTCTCGGTAAAGTTCCTGGCGTGAATGCGGAAAGTTTGATTAAACATGCAGAAAGAATTGATTGCACATACTCGATTATAATGCGGACATTTTTCCCGAGAAATATCGTCTAAAAATTACATGCGCGTAAGGATCGAGTACGAAAATGAAATTACATCTGCAACATTCTATTGTCATCGATATGACAAAATGGTGGCTTGGTATTAATTATGCGCCAGCATCAACGTTGCTCAACACAGTAAAAGGTCGCGAATTCTGCGCCCATTAATTCGGAAATCCGGATAATTCGAATATCCGGCGTGGTGACGGCTGGCGTGCATGTACGACTATGATGTTGGACTTTCGCAAATTCGGGCACTACAAGTCTCGCGCCGTTTAATTCGAACAGCTTCAAGTAGGGAGGCCGTGCCCAGGTTGGACTGGCCCAGCAAACTATTGTAAAAATGCTGTACTCAAACCTGAATTGCATGCTTCAAAACTGGCCGCGCATCTCTAACTTGAGCGCAACCGAAAGCGGAACGAAAAAAAATTTCCAATGATTACGTTACCTCCAAATGTGAAATTGCGCTCATCACCAGCTGTTTCAGCTTTTCGATAGATTGAGCCAATGAATTCGAGCAATAGATGAATGTACAATTACAGACAACTTGTTATTTTCACACATATTCCTTCTTCAAGAAACACTTCACTAACAGTTCTTGATTGCCATGACGGAAGCTTTATGGACGGATAAATAGACGGATATATGCTCGAGTTGCTGCACCAATGTCTGGTTCTGAAACACGAGGTCTATGGAAGTATTTCGCGAGGTTGTCACAGCCGTGGGAGGCGTTACGAGCGAGAGGAACGAACGGGATGTTCTGCCGCGTAAGTGGTAAGAAATTCCTGTTTGTCTTTATAACTAAATTAAGTCTCCACCCACCTCGTTAATTGTTGATCGCGGAGTCGCTCACCGTTGTCAGCACGCATGCAGCCCACAACTCTCTCTCTCATCACTCCACGTATCTATAAGCGCGATTCAGGCGTCCACTGACCCAGGGAGCCAGTTATGCCCTCTTCCGTTCCTTAAAATGATCGGAGCGTGAAGCGTTGCCAACGGGAACGCCAATCAACGCAATGAACGCCGACGGCCTATGGCTTCAGCGCCGCGTTTCTGGCGCATCGTTGTCAATACCTGCAACCAACATCTCTTTCTCTCTGACCAACTTATCGCTTTACGTACCTCTAAGCGCGATTCAGGCGCCTACTGACCCAGGGAGCCAGTTATGCGCACTATGGCTTCAGCACCTATGGTATGGCTTCAGCGTCGCGTTTCTAGCACAACGTTTCAATGCCAACGCGTGAAGCGCACATCTGTCACTACCGCCCCTCGCCGCGCGGTGGCTCAGGGGTTAAGGCACTCGTCAACTGAGCCGGAGCTACCGGGTTCGAACCTGACCGCGGCGGCCGCGCTACGATGGAGGCGGAACGCAAGAGGCGCCCCTAGTGCTGTGCGATGTCAGCGCTCGTTAGAGATCCCCGGTGGTCGAAATTATTTTGGATACCTCCACTACGGCACTTCTTTCTCTCTTTATTCTTTCACTCCCATCTTCTTCCCTTCTCTACGGCGTGGTTCAGGTGTCCATTGAGATATGTGAAGGAAATACTGCACCATTTCCTTTCCTCAAAACCAATGTACCAATTTGGCCGCCACGTAGCTGAAGCCCTATTGAGGTGTCCACTGTTCCGAGAGGGCAGTTATGCGCGTCCCCCTGCTTTCCAAGCTCCCGCTCCATTTGTTTCGCAGCTTAAAGCGCGGCTAAGTAGTCTACTGCAGGTTACAACGGCGACGGGACGCCGCGAAACTCAACCGAACACAGCTAGGGAATTCCTTTACACGGGATACGTGTCCGGACTTAACCTTCACTCGCAGCATACGACACGCAGAGTGACTCAACACCGAGGAGACCCTCGGTAGCGACAACTGCATCCTTAACACTACAATACGCACACGCCCCCTCAAGCGTCCCAGAACGCAAGCGCTTATCCCAGATTGGACGAAATTCAGGCAAAATTTTCACTGACGCCCTTTTCCGAGTAAGGATACCCAGCATGGTCCGAACAGCTGCTGACACACCTTTGCTCGCATGAAACTCAGATGCAGCTCTCAGTGGCGATTACGGACGTGGATAACCACCTTCTACACCTCTGGGAATCCCGTTGCGGCCTCGTCCGCCGTTGAAGACGCCAAAAAACAAAACAGAAAGCTTAAAGCTCGAATTGCCGAGCTAACCCAGAAAGCCGCAAAGTACGTGGCCCAACTCGCCGACTCCAACTGGGTGGATAGATGTAACACGGCCGCGCGACAAATGTCCAGCCGAAACACGTGGTGTCTAGGGCCCTAATCGACCCAACCCAAACACGACCCGAAACACAAAAACATTTGCAGCGAGCCGTGCACGCTTTCCCTGGCAACAAAACTCAGCTGGCACAGGAACTTCGGGACCAGTATATGTGTACAGCCCAAGACCCTCGTGGATCTGCGTACTCTTTTGCAGGCAAACAGAACACCCCTTTGCCAATCGACTGAAAAACGACTCTGGCCACTCTTATTCTTAAAACAGGCAAACCAATTGTCACAGGTAACCTTCGCCCCATCTCTCTCACTTCCTGTGTGGGCAAACTAATGGAGACGATGGTGCGGGATCGGTTATCTGCATATCTTGAACAACAACATGTCCTTGCAAGCACCATGTTCTGATTCCGCCCACACAGATCCGCACAGGATGTCCTGCTGCAACTCAATCGGGAAGTCCTTGACACCCTCGAGTGCCCCCATAATGACCGGGTAGTACTCGCCTTGGATCTTAAAGGGGCATATGACAATGTAACACACGAGATCATACACTAACCTAAGCCAGCCCGACTGTGGCCTCAACACATTCCGATACATGTGCTGATTTGTAATGGATCATCAATCCTACACCCGCGTCCAAGAGAGAGAGCATGGTCCTTATCTACTCCGCACGCGGTGAACACCTGAAGGCACGGTACTTTAACCGCTGCTCTTCAATCTGGCTATAATGCACCTATCTGCCCAGCTGGGTGGTATCACCGGCGTGCAGCACGCCCTGTACGCCGATGACATCGTCCTATGTGCCACGCAGGGCAACACTGGAGACATTGAAATCAGCCTGCACACAGTGGCGACGATCGTAGACCGCTGAGCCCGCCGCTGCAGTCTTCAATGCTTCCCTCAAAAATCGGAATTTGCGCTCCTTCGCCCTCAAAAAAGTCCACAACTAAAATCTCTCCTTCTCTTGAGAGTGGCCCCATACGCGAATCTGACGAGATACGGGTACTCGGTCTCTACATCCACAAACACAGACGGCCAGACACTACATTGGCCAAACTCCGTAAGGTGAGGGGCCAGGTGGGCCGTATGGTCTCTCAGGTAGGCCTCAAAATTATTAAGCGTGCCCTTGACCTCCCCATCCCTACTTCAAACAGCCGGCTTGTGGCCCTTGGGGTGGTGAATACTTTCCAGGAGCTCCGGGACGCGCACCTTACAAACCAGTACACGCGCTTGTCGCTAACGAAGTCGAGTCGCCGCCTTCTTGCTCGACTCCATATGCAACACTCCACTTCCATGGAAAACAGGTTTCACATCCCAGAACTGTGGAGACGTGTCCTCCCCGTGGGGCCTCTTCCAGCCAACATGTTACACGAAGACCATAATGGTCGGCGCCTGGCACGAGCGGAAGCCCTCGCCCGACATTATGGCAACAAAAGAGGTGTATACTACGTGGACGCCTGTGGTCCTCACCACGGAGGATGGTACACGGTCGCGGTAGTTCACAACAGCAACAAAGTTAACGGCCTCACCTTCAGAGCCCGCAGTGCAACACAAGCAGGGTCGCGATTGTTCTCACGGCCTCACATTCCGATTCAAAATACATAATCACCGACTCGCGAGGGGCTTGTCAGAACGTCGAACAAGGCTGCACTCCCTTCCTAGCCTTTTGAATCTACCAAAATTGCATAGGGGATATGGACTCCGCACACCGTTACTTTAGCTGGGCCCCTGCTCATCAGGAGTTGGCAGGAAACGAGGCAGCAGACGCACCCGCCCGCGCGCTCTCTCACCGGCCTGTTTTCTCCTCCCCATCAGATCAGGAACCCGATACTAATCCGATCTATACCTTCAAAGAAATTGCAAGCTACTATCAAGACAGTCATCGCCTTTATCCTCGCCTATGTAAAGGCCTGAAGAAGGCGGTTGAGCGGGTCCTTCTCCGCCTTCTGACCAATTCATTTCTGTGCCCGGCAGCACTAAAACATTTGACCCCTCCTTTAACGGCAGCTGCCCGCACTGTAGTGAGGAGTATTCTGACACCTATCACATGGTGCGGGCCTGCCCCTCCAACCCGGCTATTCGCCCCATCCCCAACCCAACGCGGGAGGACTGGGAGGCGACTCGGCTCGGCTGCCACGACTTACAGGCCCAACAGGCCTTAGTCGGGCGCTTCCGGGCGGCGGCCATTGCCACTGGGGTCCCATACTATGCACATCCACCTAGTGTTTGTAAGAATCCGTCTCTTGCGGGCTGATCCAACCTTACCTCCTGTCCCTTCTTAATAAATGTTTTCATCACCACCACCACGGAAACGCTGAAACAGGCGCCAAAGAGCTGCGATCGAAAAATTGGCGGGGGCTTAGCTTTCGTTAAGCTTGGTAGGTTGCAAAAGCAGGTGTTTTATACTGCATATGCAGCGCCTCTAGTGGGAAGAGCGCGGCGCGCCGTTCCCAGCGGCCAACGTTACCGACGAGCCGAGTTTGTAGCCCGTCTCTCGCGACTGGTATGACGTCACGCCATAACGTCACTAGCGCCTCTAGCGGGAGGAGCGCGGCGCGCCGTGCCAAGCGGCCGCCGTAACCCGACGAGCCGAGTTGGTAGCCCGTTTCTGGCTCCTGATATGACGTCACGCTGTGATGTCACTAGGAATGGTATGACGTCAGGGGTCATTCTAAAGACCTAACGGGTCAAGTTGTCGCCGCTACGCGAAAGGCCGTTCTTGGAAGTAGTATTGCTTTCGCAATAAAAGTGGCTGTGGTTTGACCAATGGCCATCCCGAGTAGAGATGTGAAGGCCTGAAAAAAACACTGCAATTTTGGAAAAAAACCGATTTTTTTTCGTTTTTTTCAGACGAGGAAAAATGGAAAGAAACATCGAAAATTTCACATTGCAATTTCAAGGTTTTATGATTGCTTGCTTTTAGTTTAGGTTTTTGTTTCTGGTTTGAAAATCATTACAGCGTGCATCGTTGAATGATTGGAGAGCAGTCGTCATCGCTGGTGCCACGTAGTGCTTTTAAAACGTTCGAGCTGCAAATACGCGGGTTGAAGGCCGGGTCACATATAAGATCCAGGCTTGACTTAAAAACACTAATACTTGAACTCACGGCTGAAGTAGAACAAAATGGCTGCAAATTCTACAGCGCTACACAAATGGCATAAATAACATAGGCTGCTGTGCACGTAAGTGGTTTAAGCCAAATACAAGCCTAGCTTCTCGATTTCCAACGTAGCAGAGTACAGGACATCCGCAGGAATTTGGTCCATGACAGGCGTCTTCAGCGAAGCACGTGGCCCCGTCTACCTGGTGGCAAGGCCTTTGCACTAACCAGCCGCTAACTCCTCTGCCTTGCCGACTGCTGCAGATACCACAATCAACCGCCAGCTGCGAACGAAACTGGTCACATTTCGGAAACCTTCATGCAAGGATTCGCAGCAGGCTTTCAGGGGAACGCGTTCGAAAGCTTGTGTATGTGCAGTCCAACATATCTGTGGACACAGCTTCAATCCATGCTGCTGCGCGTAGTGCCGCATCCAGCGACACTGACTCTGAGTCCGATATGGAGTGACTTATAGATCAGTTTTCATGTTCCCTTTCTCGGTGCAATAGAACAAAAAGTTCGTTCCACAAATATGATATTTATATCTCCATATTCGCCTCAAGTGCAAATCATTATTTATCTTCTCGGTGCAATAGAACAAGAAGTTCGTTTCACAATATGACATCTATAACTGCATATTCGACTGAACTTCGAAGCATTATTAATGATCGTTGTGCTGTTGCAACTAAATCTGTTTTTGTCACGTTTTGCAAAATTTCCATTTTTTCATGAAAAAAACCCTAAAAAGAACGGTTTTTTTCATGCCATCCAAAATTTCTTGAAATTTTACATCTCTTATCCCGAGTAAAATTGCGGAAGCAACGGCGCGGCAATCGCAGCGGCGGCGGCATCTCAGGGGGCACTTTGTGCGTAGAGGCGAAATCGTCTTCCGCACCACTTTGACTGCCTCTGTGGTACTGGTGACGTCACCACTGGATGACGTCATACATAATTAAATACTTATTACCCGGTGAATGTCACGCACTAATTAATGGCTAATTACTGATTAATGACTAGCACTAATTAACCGCTAATTAATGACGCTTAAGCTTCGCCTTTAGGAGTGGAACGCGACAGCGTGTTGTAGCGCTGCCAGGGAGTCAACGGAACGCCACCATCCGTTCTGCGCGATGCCTTGCCCTTTGAGACCAACGCTTTTTGAGGAAACGAAATGGAGCAGTAATTCTCTGTCATCTAGGTGGACACCTGAACCACACCTTACAGGTAGGGAGGAAGTCGTAGTGAAAGAAGGAAGAGAAAGAAGGGCCATAATGAAGAAAATGAAAATTTTGTTTGAGAAAAGGAAATTAAGCAGTAACTGTCCCACATATCTCGGTGGACACCCGGCGTCCATCTGCGGAGGAAGGGAGGAAGTGGGAGTAAAAGAAAAAAGAGAAAAAGGGGCCCTAATGAAAATTGTGTTTGAGGAAAAGAAATTAAGCAGTAACTGTCTCACACTCGCTCTTCGCGCATGCGCAGTTGGGGCTCTCCGGGCCTCCGATAAATCGCTCACACCTAGCGTATATAGTGTCGATTGTATGGATGGAAACAACTTTATTACACACAAAACAAAATGGCTGTGGCTTAGCTTGGTAAAGCCCGGTAATTGCGAAAGCAATATCCGTAGCTACGCCATGGTTCAGCTGGTAGTGTAGCTGGTGGTGGTGCTTGTGGTTAGACTTGTGGTGATGCATCGGTTATACAATCCAATCCAATCCAATCAAACCAATAACTCCAACCCAATCCAATGCAATGCAATGCAATGCAACGCAATCCAATCCAATCCAATCCAATATGCTAATTTGGTAGCTACCGGCCTCGCTACGCGACGGGCTGAAAGTGCAACTAGTATTGCTTTCGCAATAAAAAAATTCTTCCGGGGTGGTCCCCTACTGGTCCAGGAGTCCACGGGGTTGTGCTTCACGTAAAGCCCGATCCATCATCCAATTCTGCCCGGTGGGCTGAGCGGTCCGTAAAGCAGCCTCCCAGGTAGAAAGTGGGATTGGGGATGGGGGGTACTTCCTTTGGGGAAGGACATTCCCAAAGGTAGTGGAAAAGTGTGGTTGTGGGCACGCCACAGATGTTACAATCAGGGTGAAAGGTGGGGTGAAAGCATGAGAGACGGTGGGGGGAAATGAATATTCGAACTAATTCGCCTGCAGAGGCGGAAGAAGCCGCCATCGCACTTGCTCTGGCCCACTCCACTGTTTACAAAAACGTAACCGAAATTTGCACAGATTCCCAGGCCGCGTACCGCCACTACCTAAAGGGCGTGGCGACGCCGGCAACACGTCGTATTCTTGCCACAACCAACCCTGTCGACCGAACGGTTACTCTGTCGTGCGTCCCCGGGCATGCATCGATCCCCAGTAATGAGCGCGTTCATGCGCTGGCCCGAGAACTCTCATCCCGGACCCCGGATGATCAGGCGCCCAATCCTGCGCAAGAGGCCCCATCGGTCCTCTCTACATATCACCAAATCTCCACATTCTACAAACTCAGCCGCATGACACTGCCACCACCCCGCAGTACCTTATCCAGCGCCGCATGGCGACAATTATACCGTAGTGTTTTTTTTTCCGCAACAAAACGTTGGGTGTGGTTCAAGTACTCTTAAACCCGATGAGAGAGCGAAAGATATTGCGTATCGGGTAACAACTATACGCGGCTGGGCGTCTGTAACGATGACTGCGTTTCGGAGACAGGATAGGCAGCGCGCCCACCCTGCCACCGTTAATGGTTGATAGAGAGAGTCGCTCACTCGTGAACGCTGCGGCCTATTGCAGCAGTGCCGCGTGTCTGCCACAACGTTGTCAGCGGTAACACATGCACCCCACATCTCTATCTCACCACCCCACGTACCTCAAAGCGCGATTCAGGCGTACACTGATCCTGGGAGGCAGAGAACGCCGACTGCACTCGGAGCGAGCGGACGCATCTTATATGCGGTCTGCGATTTTCCGGCGATTTCACCAGTTTCCGGCTATTTACAGCCACCAAGTTTCCACAGGATGGCCCGCCACCCATCCGACGTCACCTGTGGGACTTTTAACCACTTTCAGGCGAGTTCCTTCAACTTTACGGCCGATTTGCGGCCACGCCCGATCGCGGGAGCTAGGCCTAACGGCTCAACACGCCTAGTACGTGGTCTGCTCCCACCTGCGGCGGCGACGCCCGCTTCGCCTCGACGGCGATTCCCTACATTTAAAGATGCAGTGCACAGTCACCGGCACGGATGTTACCGCCGCGGAGCTGGCCGATGGCACTTGGACGGCACTCGAAATGCAACGCCGCTACAGACGCCCGCCACCACCGGCAACGCCGCCGGCCACCACCCAAACGCCCGCAGCCACCACTGTCCTGCCAGACCAACGACCTCGAGGCCGTCCACCACCGCCGACTAAAAGACAACCACTTCCTCGCCTGCCTACAGAGGACTACAAAATCGTCTTCCGGCCGCAAGGTACCGTCGACCTCAACGCAGTCGGCTCGGTCAAATTGGCGATGGCCATCTACAACGCCGCCAAGATCGACGGCCGCCTTGCAATCACCGCCGACGAAGTCCGCATCCACCCCACAAACAACACTGTCACCATCAGCACACCGGACAAAGAACGGGCGTTCCTGTATGCTAAAATACAAACCTTAACCATTGACTCCAACGCCATCCTGGTAGCCACGTATGCCCCAGCCCCCGATGACTCCGTGCGAGGAATCACATATAGAGCCTACAGTCACGAGACCGACGCTGAGATCCTCGCTGAGCTCCAAGCTCGAAACCCCGATCTCCCCGTAGTCGCCGCACGCCGCATGGGCATCACACGACATTTTGTGATGACTATCGCTAATGCCAAGCTACCTCGCTACGTGAGGTATCTCGGCTTCACTTTTGAGGTGTTCCCCTACAAAAGCCGTCCAGAGGCATGCTTCAACTGCCGGAAGCTGGGCCACAGGGCGGATTTGTGCCCCCCCCCCCCCCCCCCCCCCGCGACAACCAACCTGCCGACGCTGTGGCGCAGCCCATGACTTTCCTCCAACCGCCCACGTGCCAAGCCTCATGTATCGTCTGCAAAGGTGCCCACCCTACAGGCAGCAGAAGCTGCAAATACCGGTTCACGTCCTCCACTCGGCCCAAGTCTTCCCCATCGGTCACTGACACCGATACCGGCTCCAACTCGGCAAACCCCGAACGCCAGTCCCGGTCCCGACACCGCAAAAAGCGGCGACCACAACCTACTGCGGGACGGCTCCTTCCCCCCGCTTGGCAGCGACAGCCCTTCCAGCCGCACTCGCAGCCGTTCCACATCCGCCTCACGCAGCTCTCGGGCCAGCTCTCAAGCCCGGCCGGAGATCAAAGCAGCCAAACAAGTTGGATGGAAGACTCCTGCACAAGTCACCGCTTCTCCACCAGATTCACAGGTAAGGGAGCTGGCAGACATGGTCAAGGAACTACAGCTATAATTGGCCAAAGAAAACGCTAAAATTCATAGCCTAGAATCAGCACAGGCAAACCCCAAATTGCAACCGCAGCAGGTGGCTCACACTCCCACATCCGACCCCGTAGGTGATCCACGCATAGACACTGAGCAGTCTAATCGCACGTCTCCTCACAAGCAGACATAGATGCAAATTCGAGGCAGCTGATACGCGAATGGCCCAATTCGAGGGTTCCCTCCTTCGACTCGCCCCCACCATTGACCGTCTAGTAGAAAGCTGCGCCACAATGGCAGCCAGCATCCAAACCTTTCATGCCAGGCTCGATACCCTCACGAATCCCCCGACATCCACAACCCCCTTGAAGTCGACAACCTCTCCTAACTACCCAGAACCCATTATTGTCGCCACATCGGAGAGTGCAACCGCGCGCTCACGTGCAGGCGGCATTCTTAAATCACCCGTCGCGCTATCACAGCGCCCCGAACCCTACGGGAATCGCGATGGCTAGCTCCCCCTTCACATTTTGGCAATGGAACTGCAGGGGCTTCAAGGCGAAGCGGCGAGCCTTGGAGCACACCCTGCAGGCCCAGCCGCACACCCCCCACATCATCGCACTTCAGGAAACCTACATGGACACGAAACTTACCAGCTACGCCGCATATAACCAACAAACGACACCAGACCACCGGCCCAACACCGCCATCCTGGTCCACCGAAATTTAGCAGCTAATCATATAGACCTTAGTTACCCCGAGGTTCCGCACACTTTCGTACAGGTCCTACCGAACAGCCGCTCACAAGCCCCGCTCCACATCCTCAACGTCTACAGCCCCACTAGCGACAAAAGCACACAAGTGGCAACCCTCGTTCGTGAGGCCTGCGCGACTGCACAAACAGGGATGCTACTCATCTTAGGTGACTTCAACGCGCCGCATACCGAGTGGGGCTACTCCCGCAAAGCATTCGGTCGTAAGGGAGCCAAAGTGTGGGAGATAGCCCAAACACTGGGCCTGACACTACTCCTAGACCTCGACAGGCCTACTCGCATTGGAAACAGTGTCACACAGGACAGCTGCCCCGATCTCACTTTCGCCCGCAACATCCCAGACGCACGCTGGGAAAACCTCAGCATGAACATAGGTAGCGACCACTATGTTCTCAGCACAAACTTCACGGCTACACACAGCAAAGCCCCCAACCGAACAATCAGGCACACTAACTGGGACGCCTTTTGATACGTGCGCGCCAAACGCACTTCTGCCCCCATAGACGACCTGGACACATGGACAAACTCGCTGCTCGAAGACACCGCCAATGCCACCTCCACTACTACCCAGGGCGAGGATGGCCCCTCTCCCGACGCCAAACTCATACACATGTGGGAAGCCCAGCGCAGTCTTAACGCTCGCTGGCTCCGCTGAAAACACAATCGACCCCTCAAGCTCCGTCTCGTTCGACTCGAGCGAGAGATCGAAGCTTACTCCATCAAACTGAGTCACGAGCAATGACATCAAACCTGCCACCGTCATAACGGCCAGTTAGGAAGCAAAAACTCGTGGTTCTTGCTCAGACATCTACTGGACCCAACTCACACCAAATCCACATCTCACAAGAACCTCACCCGCGTCATACACGCTTTTAAGGGAACAAATGAGGAACTCCTCGCTACCCTGAAAGACAAATACATCAATAATTCCACTGAAATTCCCATCCCTTCAGGGTACACGGTTGCTCAGGACACGAACATGGACGGAGGCATCACGGCAGGAGAAATCCGCGCCGCCCTCAACCAGATTAAGACCACCGCGGCCGCTGGCGACGACCACATAACCAACAAGATGCTTCGTAACCTCGAAGATCAGTCCGTCGAGGCACTCACGGACCTCTTCAACCAACACTGGCATGAGGGTCGCTTTCCAGACACTTGGAAGCATGCCAAAGTGATTTTCATACCTAAGCCAGGCAAATGACTCGAGCTGGGCAACCTTCGGCACATCTCTCTCACGTCCTGCCTGGGAAAGGTCATGAACACGTCATACTCAATAGACTCCACACTCACGTAGACCAAGAGGACCTTTTTCCCCCCACTATGATCGGATTCAAGGGCCGGCCTCTCCACTCAAGACATTATGTGGCAAATCCAACACGACATCCTCGATTCGAGACCCATCCGAGCTACACGAACCATCCTAAGCCTAGATGTCAGCAAGGCTTTCGACAACGTGTCACATGCTTCCATCCTGGCAGACCTCTCACAAATGAATGTAGGCACTCGCACTTACAACTACATCGCCGACTTTCTTCATAACCGTACAGCAGAACTTCACATTGCAGACCTCCACAGCGAGAAGATCACACTAGGCACCCGAGGAACACCACAAGGAGCAGTCCTGTCTCCGATCCTTTTCAACACTACAATGAGAGGCCTCCCTCCGCTCCTGGAAGAGATGCCTCCCAATTAACACTCAATATATGCCGATGGCATTACCCTGTGGACCAACTCTTACTCTGACGGGGAAATCCAAAACTCCCTCGAAACAGCAATCGATAAAGTACACTACTTTGTACAGGCGAACGGGCTCACATGCTCCTCCACGAAGTCCGAATTACTAGTCATCAGGGACAGACGAGCTCGCCTGCCCGTACCCGACCCGCAAGAACCTATTGTGCTTCAAGTCGACACACATCCCATACCTCTGATCCGCACCTTCCGCGTTCTGGGTATGTTAATACAGAACAACACGCAAAACTCGGAGGCCATTCAGTGCCTCCGTACCACAGCCAATCAGATCAACGGCCTTATCTGCCGCATCAGCACCCGCCGCAGAGGTATGAAGGAGGGTGACCTCTGTTGGCGCACGCAAGCTTTCCTCATTAGCAGGATAGTCTACTCCAACCCCTAATATCACCGCCGCCGGAAGGACGAGGAAGCTGTGAACAGCATTATACGTTCAGCGTACAAAGCGGCACTGGGGCTACCTCAGTACGCCAGCACACAGCACACAGCATTATCTTGCAGGCGAAATATCGCAAATTCTAAGACGCGCTCTCGCCGATCCAACTCGCACAAAAGTGATCTGGGCTCCTGGCCACCAGGGTCTACGAGGCAATGAGGCCGCTGATGCGGCCGCCCGAGCGCTCACACACCGGGCTCCTCATCCTAGCTCTCATGGCTCAGAAGCTCATAAACCGCTTCTGCGGTTCCGCGAAATCCTAATTTATTATTGCGACAGCCACCGTCTCTACCCGGCACCTGCCAAGGGGCTGAGTAAGGCGGAGGAGCGAACTCTGCGGCGCCTGCAGACAGGAACCCTTCTCTGTCCTGCAATAGCAAAACACTTCGATCCGAACACAGATGGGCGCTGCCCGCACTGTGGAGAGATCTGCGATATCTTTCACATGGTGTGGGCATGCACTCAGAATCCTCACCTTCCCCCCTCCCCCACCCCCACCCGAGAGGCATGGGAGACTGCCCTCCTCAACTGCTCCACACTGGAGTCCCAAAGGGCTCTGGTCAAGCGGGCGCGAGACGGGGCCTCGTCATGCGGTGTCCCGGACTAAGGATACCGACCATGCAGCAGGGTTATTTTTTTTTTAACCCTCAAGCTCTCTTTGATTAAAGTTTTTCACCACCACCACCACACAGCACCTCCTCCAACTCGGCATCTACAACACGCTCACAGAACTCGTAGAGGCACACAAGACCGCCCAAATCCACCGCCTCTCCCGCACTAAACACGGGCGGCTCATACTTGACCGTCTCAACATCAACTCCATAGGCGACGTCCACCCCACGACGCCCATTCCGATAGGGGTCTATAGCCGCCTAGTTGTAAAACCAATCCCCAAAAATATGCTACCTGGCCGCCATGATACGCGCCGTCAGCTGAACGCCCAAGCACTAGATGCCACATACCTTGCCGACGAACACGCAATATACGTAGATGCTGCACGGCAAAGTACAAATACATACGTGGCTTGTGCAACCACGCCACAATCTACTCTCGTCACCGCCGCCACAGTGGTACTCACTCTCCGACAGCGGCAGAAGAAACCGCCATCGCGCTTGCCATCGCTGACCCACGTACGCGCACAGTCCTCAGCGACTCCAAAAGAGCGATACAAAATTACTCGGCAGGTTTTACCTGCCACCCCACTGCACGCATCCTTCGCGGCTGCACTCCCGACCATAAGATCAACCTGGTCTGGGTACCCGCCCACGCGGGAAACTCTGGAAACGAAGGGGTCGACCGACTAGCCCGAGGACTAACCAACCGGGCGGCCGGTCCCACGGACCCGGACGCTCTTGCCGAGGCTCCCCAGACCTTTGCCGAATTTACCAACCTCTACAGAGAGATGAGACGCCAGTTCCCGCCTCCACACCCCGACTTGAATCGAGCGCAACACAGCTAGCTCCGCAGGTTGCAGACACACTCCATCCTTAGCCATTCTAGACTTTCACTCATCACAGACGGGGAATGCGACCCCGTCTGCCAAAATTGTTACCAGGGAGAAATCGCCACCCAGGCTCACATCCTCTGGGGTTGCGCGGGAAATCCGCCCCCTCGAACCTTACTGCCAGCTCCCTCCCAAGACGGATGGAACCAACTCCTCAGAAGGCCAGACAAGAGCATCCAACTGACACTCATTTCGTGGGCCCAGGAAGTCGCCCCCACCTGGGGGCCACACCAAGCCCACCTGCCCTAAATCCCTCCAATCTATGGCAATAAAGTTGTGTGTCTCTCTCCTGGGAGGCAGTTGGGCGCATTTCCTTTCCTTAAAATCACCGAAGTCTAAAACGGTTTGGTTTGGTTTGGTTTATGGGGTTTAACGTCCCAAAGCGACTAAGGCTATGAGAGACACCGTAGTGAAGGGCTCCTTCGACCACTTGGGATTGTTTAACGTGCACTGACATCGCATAGTACACGGGCCTCTAGAATTTCTCCTCCAAAGAAATTCAATCGCCGCGGCCGGGATCGAACCTGCGTCTTTCGGGTCAGCAGCCGAGCACCATAACCACTGAGCCACCGCGGCGGCGAAGTCTAAAACGTTGTTAACGCTAACGCCACTGAACACAATGAGCGCCGATGGCATATGGTTTTATTGCCGCATTTCTACCACAAAGTTGTCAATGCCAGTGCATGCAGAACACATCTGACAATACCGCCACGTAGCTTAAACCACGACTGAGGTGTCCACTGTCCCAGGGGATGCACTGGGGTACCTGTTGCAGCCGGCGTCCACGGAGGTGGTTGTTGCGACGCGCGTCTGGTTTATGCGAAGCATATTACTAGAGCTACACTACAGCCCGTCGAGCGCGGCGGTGGAGCTACCATTGACCTTTAGCGTGACCACGTGACACCACGTGACAACATGACGTCACAGCAGAGGAGAGATGGACTGCCGGCTCGCGCGGTCGGCCGCGTCGGTGGAGGCTCCACACCAGAGGCGCGGCGGCTGACCACGTGACAACATGACGTCACAGCAGAGGAGAGATGGGCTGCCGGCTCGCGCGGTCGGCCGCGGCGGTGGAGGCTCCACATCAGAGGCGCTACAGCTGACCACGTGACGCTACAGCAGCGCTATAAAGCTGAGCTTGCCTCGCTCTCCGGGCACTTACGAGGCGGCCAGGTGTTGGGATGCCGCCTAGAAGCAGGGCTGATTTCAACGAGAAGCGAAAGCTTCAGCGTGCCACAGAGACCGATGAAGAGCGGGATGAACGTCTGGCTAAGCGGCGTGCTCAATATGCGGCTCGGCGACAACGTTCTACAACAAGTGAAGAACAAACCGAGGAACTTTACCAAGCCAAGCCATCAATATGCTTCGCATCTGACTAGGCTTAACCTTAACTAAACCTCAGCCATTTTTTCATTATTTCCTCTATCAACTCTCTTCTGCTCGTGGCAGCAGTTGTGGCTGAGGTCGAGCCAGTAGGCAAGCCCGTAGAATTTCCTTTTCATTCTTCTTTCAGTCGTGACAACAACAACAACAAAACAACACTGTCCAGGAGGCCAGTTAAGTGCCTTTGCTTTCGAAGCTACCGCTCTTCGTCGGTTTCACAGCTTAAAGCGCGACTAAGGTGCGCGCTGTCCCATCGGGAATTATGCGTTTTTCCGGTGCTTGCGAAGCTGCCGCTCAACATCGGTTTCGTAGCTTAAAGCGCGACTAGGCTGTCCAGTGTCCCAGGGGGTCAGTTATGCGCCTTTCGTTTCCTTTGCTCTATCTGTTGGCAGTGTGGCATGGGCTTTGCTTACTAGGACCATCTGAAGGTCAAACTTGCGGCCCCGGCGAAACTGGCTTTACCTAGCGCAGCGAAGATTTCGCTTTCCTAGCTTTCGGTAGGACAGCAATACGACCACTTAGTTTCGGTTTCTCTGTAGTGCGCTTCGCGCCAGCCTTCGGCAGCGTCGGCTGATTGATTTATAATTTTTTTATTACAAAAAGGGGGCTTGTACTAAGTTCTCGCAACTGTCGGCCGCGCATTTGCAAGCCAATCGAACAAAGCTGCGCGCCGTTTAGGTTTCGCATTGGCACCTCTGCTCGGTTCCCACGCTCCCATCAGCTTGGTTCTTCCAGTTTGTCGAAACTGCGCGCTAACCCCGTGGAGTCGGCTCTTTATGCGGCGACAAGGAAATCCGGTGCATGTTACAAACGAACACATTGCCTTTTTTTTTTGAGCGTGAAAAAAAGCGCGTGCGTTAGAATCGAGTAAACACGGCAGGTTTCTAGACGTTTCAGTCGCCAAATTTACGCGTCTACCACGTGCCGGTATCTGTCACGGAAAGAAGTTTGCTTACTAAATAAGTAAGCCAGTGTAGGTTTTTAAATTGTTTTCGAGGAAAAATGAAGAATTCGCTTTTGTGTAAAAGAAGTACCGCGCGTGCGATCGAGAAAATCGAATTGCTATATTTCTCTTGTGGATTAATAAATTGTGGCCAAAGAACAAGAAATAGTCCTGGGCTGGGAACTACTAGCCTGGTTTCCTTTTTGGATATTTCATTTGACTGAGTAAGCTGCCGGCCTTTTTTGATTGAAGTCAATTACAAATAGGAAATTGGCAATGGCTTAGCTCAGCTATGCTACGACATGCGTAGCGAGAGTGCCAGGCGACGACTTGTGGGTCCGAAGAATTGATCTTTTCCTGACGATACCGCCGCATAGCGGCGGCTGTAGTCTCCTTTTCGTCACTCATACGAAGCGATTGTTATACACCGAGTCCTATCACCTCGGCTTTTATACACACAGCCGCGCATACGCAGTTTATCTACACTACCCCATACGCGGCGGCGGCGGCCGAGATCTGAGGTCATGCGCCGCGCACCTGTGCTCCTCTCTGGTTTCGCGCATGCGCACTATCGGCCTCCAAGGCTCACGCCGAAGTGCTCGACTGGGTAGCGTAGTGTAGCTCTCGCTACAAAATGTTCGCAAATCTAGCACGTCGCGCTGAAGCCTACATATAAATCTAAATTCTCTCAATCGTTTAAAGTCAGCGAATTACAATATTTCGAATTCCTGTGCCTTCTCTTCGCTTAAACGGACTTCCACAGATTAACACTAAGGAAGAAAATATCTCAGAAGCACTCGCCATACCTAGAGGGAAGGAACAAAAATTTATCTGTCGTCGCAACTTATTTTTATAGTAATTTAGAACATTACCCTGTAGTATGTACAAGATCCTTTGTAGATAATTTTTTTACTGTGCCATTGTTACTTGTAGTAACGACAGAATAAACGATAAAAATTTCAGCATTAGAGAAAAATAACTGAAAGCTAAATAAAAACCTGCCTTTACGATGGGATGAAAAAGCATTTTGTTGCATTTTGTATATGCGTAGTCCTTGTTTTTAACTCATAGCTTTTCAAAATAAAATTCCAAACCTAAATGATGCGCGAGTTATGTATTCTATTTTCGTTCAATCCTGTCTGCAATTCTGTTAGATATTCTGGGATTTGCAAACTAAGGCTAGGTTAGAGAAGTTGGCTTTTCGCATAATGAGAGTTTGTTACGTTGAATGTCTTCAGCGCAAGCAATATCGGGTGCTTATCAAGAACAGTAAATAGCTCAGTGTTCATCATTCGGTCCACCTAAAGCTGTATAATTAATTATTTGGTGAAATAACCCCTTATCACAGCGCATTTTTTTACTTTCACTTATTTTGCACCGATATTGCAGTGATTGATATTTTTAACGCATTTAAAAAACATGAAATATCAAAGATACACATACCGTTCATTATTTCTGTATTGGCTCTGCGATGTGTAATAAAGAGAATGGTCTTTCGTCAAACAATAAAGCTCAGTTTCGTTTTTTCCTAGTTGGTTTGTTTTATTGGGGTTTATCGTCACCAAGCAACTCAGGCTATGCGGGACGCCGTAGTGAAGGGCTCCGGATAATTTCGACCACCTGGATTTTTTTAACGTACACTGACATCGCACAGTAGAAAAATGATGTTTTTTTTGTGACCCAAGGACATATGTGGCCAGGTCACTACATATAGTTCAGGTGGAGCCAAAGACCCATTTCTCAAGCATTTTATTCAACTTAAGGCGAGCACCAGGCCTAGGGAAATCTTGTACCCACTGTATCACTGATAGTCAGCAAGGCGGAAATTTGGGCGAGTTAGTAAGTATTCATGATTTTGTTGACAGCGCGACAAGAACGGGACAGGCGGCGAAAGAGTGACACCAACAAGCGCTGACTATAAACTAGTTTTTATTGAAGAACGAAAGGCATATATAAACAAACATTAAAAAAACTTATCAGGAACTCAGAAGTTATCTGGAAGGCACGTGGGATGTTTAGATACCTCAATTCCTCTCGGATAAAGCAATGGAAGGGCTGCTGATACACAAAATACCTTTCTCGTGATTACAAAAATACTCCATTATCTCGCATGTGACTATCGCTGTGTTGGAACAGGATGCGCGTGCTCTTATAATCGGGTACACATTTGCACTCCTTGCATAGAAACGTAGACTGGCCGTGGAAGTCACCTTTTGCTCTCCTTTCTGCGTGATCTTTCACATGCTTGCAATGGCAGTTCCTGCAGTGGGAGCCTGTGTGGAAAAGGGGATCATTTTTTCTTGTATTCTTATGCTCCAATAGACGCTTAATGACACACCTGCCAGTTTGGCCAATGTACAGGGTCAATCATACTTAGAGGGAACACGGCTCCGCGTGGCCACGTACTTGCGGAGTGCCATTCCATCTAACCCCTTCATGCGGCAATGCAGAGTGGCGCTTGAGAAGAGTGACCTTGACGTGGAACTTCGTGTCATCTGCTCCTCTGCACGGATTTGCCACCGGCTTGGTCGCACCGACGTGTCTCTCGAAACCCTGTCATGTTATAAATATCTGGGTGTTTACGTTTCTTGTAACCTGTCTTGGAAAACTCACGTTGAATACATAATAAATAACGCTGATCGCATGCTTGGGTACCTTCGCAGAAATTTCTCACGTTCATCTAGTTCAATAAAATTATTACTTTATAAAACATTGGTACGGTCCAAGTTAGAATATGCTGCATCTGTCTGGAGCCCTGGCATCGATTCACTTGTTTCAGATTTGGAAGCTGTGCAGAACCGCGCATGCCGTTTCATTCTTTCTAATTATCACCGAACAAGCAGTGTAACCGCCATGAAATCAAGTTTGTCCCTACCACTTCTTTCCCACCACAGATCAATAGCCTCATTGTGTCTTTTTCATAAAATTTACCACAACAGCTTTCTCAATCCTAAGTTACTGTCAAGACAATGTTACATATCAGCACGCGTTCATCACCGTCATAAACTTGGAATCCCATCTTGTCACACCAAATGTTTTCATGACTCATTCATACCTCGAACTTGTGCCAGCTGGAATCACCTTCCCCACGACATCGCAGGTATTTCTGATAACAATGCATTTCGTCAAGTCTTTAATGTTTCTTTCTGAGTATGTGTCGTTTATTACTGTATAAAAATTGCCGTTCACTGTCTACACACTGTTTTAATATATCCCTACTGCATTCTAATCTTATTGCCTTCCTGTGTTTTCAATTTGTCATGTATTCCTGGTTTATTTTTGTTTTCTCTTGTTGTTGCTGTTTAGACTGAACTTTTTATGTATTCCCACTCCCCTCTGTAATGCCTTCGGGCCGTGAGGGTACAATAAATAAATAAATAAATAAATAGTGCTCCGTGTGGCTCCGCACACGCGGAGCCGTGTTCCCTATAAGCGTGATGAAAAGGGGACCTGATACACCATCCCCATCTCGCAGGGTACTGACGGTCCATCCCTGCAGGTTCGATCCCTGCGCAGGCTACTTTTTTTGTTCTCCTGCTCTCAGCGCAATTTATCGTTCGTAGCGCAGGCAACGCCACTTTTACTTCAGTCACTGAAGTGCACTGCTTGCGTGAAAGAAGAATGAATGGGGTGGAAAAACTTGGTGCCGTGAACAGTTCTGGCCTGCTACACTCTAAGAACTGCTACTCCTGCATTAAGAGTAAAAGAGCCTCGCTACTCCTGCAGGTCTCAATCTACTCTCTCTACAAACGAGAAAGAGTGAAAGGTCCTGTTCACTCCTCTTGACAAAAGAGTAAAATGGCATTTCCACTCCTGCATACCCCAAGGGAGTTCAGTGCTTGTTTTACTCCTCCGCCCTTACGGCCATACAATCGTAAGGGCGCGCTAGCTTCTCGGGGCCGGCCTGCCAGCCTGGATGCCGGCGTCAGAAAAATGCACTGGTATTGTTTGTTCACGACCAAAGCTCTGGGATAGAGTATCATTAGCCAATGTCGAGTTGTTGGTAGAAGCGATAACAGCCATACAAATTTCCTCCCATAGCCGCTTTGCTGCTGCTCTGGAGTTCGCCTGGCCTCTGCTATAGCTCCGCTCCTGAAGGGGTCGCGGAAACCGAGCATATATTTATTTCCCTATGACGCGGGGTTCAGAGTAAAACGGTGCCGAGGGTAGCACCTAAGTGCTGGCCAGTTTCGAAGCGCATTCAGCTACAGCATCTATGTGAAATCGGCTAGGTTTAGCGACGACAAGGGCAGCCAGCGAGCAGCGCACAGTTCGTCGCCCGGCGCGATCGCGGGCGCCGTCGTTGCCGAAAGCTCGGCTCGCTCAATGATTCGCTCCGTAGCTTGCGAATCGCGCACGCAAGGCTGGAAAATCGAGCAGCGACTGGCCTGCGATTGAGCGAGCCTTTATGCCCACGTTTGCAGCACAGGTGAACAAATTTAGCACACATGTATGCATGGAATATCGGCGGCGTTGCGGCGATTCTTAAGCTCGTCCTCGACGCCATCATCACCGTTCGGGTGGACCCGAACATATCTTTATTTCACTACGAGACATAGTTCACAATAAAACGTACTTACAATGCAAAGAGTAGCACCTCAGCGCTAGCCAGTTTCAAAGCGCTCTCAGCTCTGGCATCGAAGTGAAACCTCCTAGGCTTAGCTACGAATACGGCAGCCAGGGAGCAGGCCGAAGCTCGTCGCGCGGCGCGCTCGCGAGCAGCGTCATAGCTGAAAGCTCGGCTCGCTCAAAGATTGGCTCAGAAACTTGCGAATTGTACTCGCAAGGCTGGCAAATCGAGCAGCTAGCGGCTGGCCTGCGACTGAGCGCACGTTCGCGGTACAGCTAGGTGAACAACAATTAGCGCACGAATGCTTGGGATACCGGCTGCGTTGCGGCCACGTTAAGGCGATTCTTAAGCTCGTCCTCGACGCCATCGTCACCATACGTGACACACAGGCTGAGAACTTGAATTCGAGTACGTGCTAAAGTAAGCTGCTCGTATTATTCGGAACAATCTGAACTCGAAAAGACAGTTGCTTCTGTCGGCTTCCATGCATGTGGGCTCTTGCTAGTGAAAGTACACTCGAACAGGATGCGGCGAGTGCGGGCCGCTGTTGCATACAAGCTAAAGTGTGAAGCAAGTATCGTCGTAGTTCCGTAACGCAGTTGATATCACAGTAATCCGCTTGTACGGGTCACATTTAAGCTCTGTTTCATGTAGATCTCCGTCGACCATGCCAGTGTCGCGTAGAGTAATGCATCGCAGCTGCTCTTTGTCCTACCGCTCGCGTCGAACATATCCTTGATATGGACCAGTTTGCGATACGGTGCGTTTCTTTGCCTTTTTTGTCGCATTTAAGGGATTTTCGCTGCCGTCAATCGAAATTGCATTCCGTCAACAGCGTCGTCTGCGCCGTCGTCTGCTAGGACACCCGGGGATGGGATCACAGGATCGCAGCTTCTACAAACGACATGTCAGCAAAAGTATCTAAAAGCGCTTTGGTATTCGCATTTAATAAAGAAATAAAATCAAAAAATATAATTTGTTTTTGTTGCGAACACAATTCAAATATTAGTAATAAAAAAAGCGCATTTGTAGGTTTTTTCAACGAAGCAAAACTGCAGCCGTCGTCACGTTTTGTGTTATTTGGGTTTTCGTAGCATTGTTTGAGTGCTCGTGCGGTGGACGTGTATGAAGAACACAAGTGTGTTTTGGAAACCAACGACGAGAATTACGCCCTATCAACACTGGTGATTTTGAACGGGTAAAGCCCTGAAGAAAGGTAGCGCTACGACTTCTTGTCATCTGGAGAGGCAACGAAGAAGAATGTGCGGTTTTGCTAAGCCTTGATGAGCCGTCTGAACGGTGAGTCCCGTGTACGTTTCTTTACTTCTGATCTCTATTCGCACGCGTTATTAGTGTGCGCCTATATAGGGATGGCAGTGCAGGCAGTCTGCGTGCGGTTGCCTCAGCTATAATGCGTTAACGCCGATTCACACGACGGTCCGTTCGCCCGCGGTCCGCGCACTACGTATTCATGCGTCACCACATTGAGAGGCGCGCTGTCGGCCGCGGCAGCGGGCGAACGGAAAATCGTGTGAATCGGCCTTTACCAGAAAAGAACGGGCGTATAGGCCGCATGGCAACTGTTGCTCCATAGTCTCTATCTGCGTTTAGTACTCGGGTGCCGCGGTAAATAAAAACGCCACCAGTTATCACAACAGAGTTATGCGGTCGCTTGCTAGCGCTGCGAAAAACAACAGACAAAGTTTACTACATTCCAATAGCATAGATTTGTGCTACGTAGGAGAGGATGATGAGCGTGCAGTGCCACGTTAGAGAGCGCTCTTGCTAGGCCAGCTGCGGACAGACAAGGGAACTGACAACGGTCGAGTTGCCTCGCGGCTGGTGCCCGTCGGATTGATTTGTGCTACTTAGAAGATGACGATGAGCGGCAGTGCCGCGCGACAGAGCACTCGCGCTAGGCCAGCTGCCAACAGACAGTGCTCAGTGTGTGTACTCGTCGAATTAGTGCTTACGCCTTAATATTTGTCATACAATTTTTTCGGGGACAATGATCGCGTGTAAAAGGCTGGGGCATATCCCTTGCCTAGTCATTTGTTAATTTTTATCTGTGCTTCCCCATGGAACAGAATTTGACACAGTATTATGTCAAAGTTAGATCGTTCTTGCGTCTGCCCTGAGGTGTAGGTGTCGATGCTTCCTCGCCTTCAGATTTTGAGAACTGTTTGGGATGCAACTGCGCACTTATTTAGGATTTCAAGCTTTTTGCTATATCCCTCGTTTGTGCGGCCCGCTTTCAAGTCGTTCGCTATATCGGTGATGGTTTGTTATTGATTTTCACTTTCTCTTATTTATTCTTGGTTGACTGCCACCAGCTGTGCTGCCGGCGATTCTCCGCGCTCGGAACTATTCCCAGGCACGAGACCCTACCGACAGACCTCCCTGCACCACACTCACCAGTTTTCTTCGGTATTTTTTTCCCTTGCTCTTACTTGCATTGCCACTAGGCAGTTTTTATTTCTGTGCAGATTTGTTAAATGCAATACCAATTTTCGTTTCATGCTGTGATGTGAGATATCGTGCTTCTTGCTAATGAATGCATGCCTTTTCCATCCTCTCATCATTTGTGCAAAGCAGACGGGTCTACTGGTCGCTACGTTCAATTTAAAAATACCTTCGGTGCTGCTGCAAAGCACCCTAGTAGTAATAAAATCCTGTGCATGCTATATTCGAATAGTTACGCTCTTTTCATCATGCATAAAAATAGTGGTATTCCAGCCTGCTCATCTTTCTATGCGGGTGTGACAGTCATGTAAATCTACTGAAAAAATGTATATCGGTGCATCACATACAATCTGTTCATTTCTTTTGTCATGGGCCCTCTCATTGCTTTTTGTGTTCCTATGTTACTACCTTATTCTAATTTATGAAGCAGTAGACAATTTCTTCTCTTGTCATTCATGACATTGTTACGGCCACTGACAGCAGTTGCTCTGACATATTTATTTGCAGTTGCCAGCTGCCAGTATCTACTGGGCCATTCGTGCTTCCAGCTTTTGGCTGTGCTATCTCTCCTCAGCTGTTTGTGGTAGGTATTGTTTTCCAGTGATGCATACCTTACCTGCCTATTTAGAAAAATTTCGTAGACATAGGCTCACAGCCGGGTTTAGAAATGCATGCAGAGCTCTACGTGCACTTAGCAGCAGTACCTCCCTGTATAATCACATGAATCTGATCCTGAATTACATGAATGTAATTACATGATCTGTATGAAATAGTCGCTCATGAAGTTTTTGACTGCTGCTGTTAACATAATGGAATTTACACTGCTTCAGGTGCAGAGACTATTTCACACATGTTGCCTCTTATGCATATGTGCCCTCTGAAAGGACGAACATATTCCTTTATCCCTTTAAAAAACATTGTGTTCTATCATGATGCTTTACCGGTATTTCTGGTGTATAGACCAAAATGTCACTCAGTATTGTAACATGAAGCGGGAACTCAGTTTGTCCAATGTTTTAGAGGTAACATGAAGCGGGAACTGAGTTTGTCCAATGTTTTAGGGGTCCTAAAACATTGGACCAACACAGTTCCCACTCGAGTTATTGATCACTTCGCTCTCGCCCTACCATAAGCTTGCCGTCCAGGTTGGACAAATTGATAGAGCGACTGCTCCTGTGAAGTGGTGGTTCTGAGTTCGAACACCGGACCAGGACGAATCTTTCTTTAACTACGAAGTTTCTGTGAAAGCTGTATAGCTTTCCTTTGTAGCCATTTGGCTGTGCTCGAGTGGATGTCAATGAGTAATTACTCCTTATTACAGATCTTTTGTCAACGCCAAACTGATTCAGTAGCAACAAATAGTAGAAGGGTAAAAGCATGCTGCTCCCAAAAATTCGTTAAGCATGTTATAAAATGTATGCTGTATTGTTTTAACTGCTGCAAAGAAATAATGGTGATGTTAGATGCCCAGCCCCTATTAGGTAAACATAGCTCGCAATTAACACAGTGGATGGAAAAGAAATATGGACTTCAACCCTCACGACGACCCTCACCCCAGTAAAACAAAAAGTGCCAGTGTTGCCATACTTGAGAGCTTTGCTCTTTAAAATTGCAGTAGACTGCTACTCAAAGTTGACAAAAAAATGCGTCTCGTTTTCTGCATGTGCATTCCACAGTGCTGGTGCCATTTTCACTGGCCATTGACATTCAGTCGCATGATGTGCACCCCGCTCCTCGAGTTGATTTTGTTTGTCTTGTGAACCTGCCGTCAAAATCAGTGCAGGATAATGCTTCCCCAGTTGATCTGCAGTTAACCTTGTCCTTTGCCAGCTGCTGTCACCCTTTCTCCACAGAGAAGGGCGGTGGGAGTCCAAGCCAGGTGGAGTTGAAATATTTGACTAGTAGTGGACAGGGATCCTGCGGTTTGTTGAGTACACAGGCAAATTGGAGACTTATGGAAGAATTTTTTTACCAGCCAAAAAAGACGCATACACAAGACAGAACCGCACAGGACAAGGGCTGGTAAAAGCCGTAGTCCTCTGTGGTTCTCTCTTGTGTATGCGTGTTCCTTGGCGGGTAAAAAAATTCCTCCGTAAGTCTCCAATTTGCCGGTGTCCTCCACAGATTGGAGGATCCCTGTCTGTTACTAGTCAAATTTCATTACTCCACCTGGATTGGACTCCCACTGCCCTTCTCAAACTTTTGAAATCCTGTTGCCCTAGCAGATCATCAGCTGTCGGTTGTATTACTTTCGCTTCAGTGAAATTTGACATGTAGCGGACAGGGATCCTAGAATTTGTGGAGTACACAGGCAAACTGGAGACTTATAGAATTTTTTTACCAGCCAAGGAAGACGCATACACAAGATTCGTTGTCTGTGTTTCACAACTGAAAGTTCTAAATGCGTGCAAAAGTGTATCGTGCATTCGCACGTATTTTGAAAACTCAATTTCTGCAGCATTAGGTTTTCGGAATTGGAGCTGTAGCATTGCCGCCACAGAATCCCGCTCGTTAACAAAGCGCACACTTATTTGCTAGGTATATATTCGGTATACTGCAACCAGTACACGTCACTGTTTGGAAGGTTCTGTCGTGAAATTTCTGATTGTTCAAGGTAGCTTTTCTTTTAAATTCAAGCGCTCTCTATTTGCTTTTTCCTGTGCATATTCATCGGTCGTTTCAATTCGGAAGCGTTGGTGCTGCAAGACGTGCATACGGAAGCTACGTTTGTGCACAAAGCTCCTGAATTTTTGAAAGTGCAGCTCTGACAGTTCTCGTTGTCATAAATAAGTACAAAGCAGCCTAATCTTTTTGGACACACCATTTCGTGCTCTTAGCTGTTTCTGAGAAACAGGCTGCCTTTTTTTCTGTTTTTGGTGTGAAACATTCCTAACAACTTCTTTCTTTCTCGATGCACAGATAGCCTATGCATACACGGGCAGCTTGATTGCAATATTTAGGGCAATATTTATAACAGGTGCAGTGAGCCTTGGTGCATGTGGACAGAAATTAAGCTAGGGTGGGGTGGGGTATTTTCGCACAGGGTAATAATATGCGGAGGGTTTGGCGTATTGAAACCGAGTCTTTCTGAGCTCTTATTAGACGTCTCAGCACCAGGACAGTAGTTGAGGCTTTTCTTCTTTGTTGTCTAGTCAATGGTTTCCATCGCATAAAATAGCCTTAATTCTAGCTATCCCGTGGCCGTCTAACGGAACGATGCAGATATACTGAAGTGATCAGTGTTGCATAAAAGTAGTGAGAACATTGCAAATGCAAGGCAACTTCATTGGTTTGCAGTGCACTAACGTGGCAGTCAGAGAGAATTACACATTACATTTGCAAATCTAAATTGTGCATAATAGTATGGACTGGCACGTAATGTGCGAAGTAATCACAGTTATCTCGTTCATGCCAAATGCTAGTGTCAAACATTGTCAGTATTGCATATTTATAAAGAGCAGGCATGCTGCGCCTAACTTGTCGTTGGATAGATTTTATTACTATGAAAGCAAAAAGTTTACACATGGCTGTCGTGTTCTTGCGTGGGAAGTAGTATTACCTTAAATGAGTATAAACACCAAATTTTTGGTTATGTGTGTTCTTTGTAGTGACGTGCTGGGCATTCGTGTACATAGAATTGTTGCATAGTATTCGTCTCCAATCGCTAAATAATTACAACCAGGACAGCAGCTTGGGCATGTTGGTTATTAATTCTTGATGGAACAGCGCAAAACATTGGGACAAGAGACAAGCGCTGACTTACAACTGGTTTTTATTTCGAAGAAACATTGCTTCTTATACCTTCTTCACCCTCTCAAAAAACACATGCGTCGCAACCATATCGTTCAAGCGTCCACAAAAAAGCATAAGACAAATAATCACAGATATTTATAATCACATTTTTAACATGTCAAATTCTTTCTTAGTCAAAGCAACAGACGGCGTGCTGACACAATCGTCGCGCAGACTCGCTATCGAAGCTGCCTCGATTATTTCCCGGACTAACTGGTCTTTGTGATTAGCCAAAGCTTTGCATTTTTGGAAAACCGGTGCACAACTAGTTGAAGGGCAATCTCTGCAATGGATTCCCAGGTTCCTGCAAGCTTGCTCGAAATTATTTTTGTGTTCTAGCAGCCTTTCATTCATGCACCTGCCAGTCTGCCCAATGTACTGTTTACCGCAAGTCACTGGCAACGAATAAACAAGGCCTTCGGTGCACTCCACAAAGGGGGTTCGATGCTTTATCGTGCATCCCTGCTTCTTTTTGGTCGGATCGGAGTTGACTCGTCTGCACAGACTTTTGAGTTTATTAGGAGCAGTCATCACTACATTCACGCCAGCTTTTCGACCTATGCCTTTCAGGCAATGGGAAATATTGAGAAGATACGGAATTGCTACTACCGGCCTCCTTTCTTTCTGTTTCTGTGCATCATCTTGCTGCTCGGGCCTAGCCTGCATCAGGTGCTTTTTCATCTGCTTGGCAACAGATACCAACAGGTGCGAGGGGTAACCCGAGTTGCCAAGCCGTTCCGCCTGGCGAAGAAAGCTCACATTCATTTTGTGAACACAGGATTTCCTCAAGGCATTCGTGAAGCACAAGTTCACAATAGCCCTCTTGGTCAGCTTAAAGTGAGCTGATTGGAAGGGCATTGGCGCTTTCTCCGCTCTGGGCTCATAGGCCCAGCAGGCGTGCCCTCTAGTGAACTCAAGTCTCAGGTCTAAAAACCTGAGTGACCCTTGAGCAGGAAGCTCGTGCGTGATAATAAGTGGCTGCAAAGCCTGCACAAAGCGACCCACCTCCTCCATTACTGCTTCTAGCGTATTCGCCCTTTGGCCATCACAAAGAACTAGGTAGTCATCAACGTACCTAAATACCTTTTTAACACTAGTACCTGCAAGGGTTACGTTCAGGAACCTGTCTTTTCGCGCCAAGTACAAATCACTGAGTAGAGGCGCGATACATGAACCAATGCAAACACCGCGTTTCTGGAGATACACTTTTTCCTCCCAACAGACGTAAGTTGACCTGAGGTACACTGCTAATAGCTCCAGGAACCCTCTAATAGACATTCCGCAGGCGTTTTGAAATGCAACAGCACCATGCGTATCTATGCATTCTTCTACAGACACGATCAGCTCGTCATGCGGTATGGAATAATACAAATCTTTTACATCAACTGAGCATGCGGCAAAGGCACTGCTAGAATTGTCAGTTAAAAATCTAGCAATATCGTCCGAAGATTTCACCTGAAATGGGTCGTCAATTGTTAGTAGTTTTAATTTTGCTTGCAAGAAGACACCAAGAATCTTTTGCCACGTCCCTCCCTCAGAAATAATTACCCTCAAGGGCCAGTCTGGTTTGTGAGTTTTTACAGTGAAAAACGCATCCAAGTTAGACTTCTTGCAAGTTTTTATGCCTCGAAGGAGGTAGTCAAGTTTAAGTTCTTTGCATAGCTTCATAGCAGTTACCTTTGCTTTCCTAACAGCTGATGTCTTGTGCTCGTCAAAAACAGAGCTGATGGTTTCTAACGCCTTAGTTTTGTACAAGTCCTTGGAAATCACAGCAAAGCCCCCCTCTTTGTCAGAGGTCAGCAACGCAAGGGAATTGTCTTTCAAGTACCTTACAGTACGTCCCACTGCGAGATTCCTCTCGCAGAGCTGGTAGCGGCCAACGACGTCGGCTCCGTCTGAAATACACCTTGCACTTTCCTTGCACCTTGCTGCGCGCTGACTACAATGAAAGGAGAAGAGGCATGACCGAACAAAGCCAAGAAAACAAGATCCACACGCTTGGTGTGGATGTTCTGCCACAACCGGTCCGCGAGGTGCTTAGCCTTGGGCCTAAGTTTGCCATCCAACCGAAGAAGACAACACCGGAGCTTCTTGCCATGGTGCGGCGCGTTGCCAAGGCAAGCCCCGAGTCGGAAAGTGCAAGGTGTATTTCAGACGGAGCCGACGTCGTTGGCCGCTACCAGCTCTGCGAGAGGAATCTCGCAGTGGGACGTACTGTAAGGTACTTGAAAGACAATTCCCTTGCGTTGCTGACCTCTGACAAAGAGGGGGGCTTTGCTGTGATTTCCAAGGACTTGTACAAAACTAAGGCGTTAGAAACCATCAGCTCTGTTTTTGACGAGCACAAGACATCAGCTGTTAGGAAAGCAAAGGTAACTGCTATGAAGCTATGCAAAGAACTTAAACTTGACTACCTCCTTCGAGGCATAAAAACTTGCAAGAAGTCCAACTTGGACGCGTTTTTCACTGTAAAAACTCACAAACCAGACTGGCCCTTGAGGGTAATAATTTCTGAGGGAGGGACGTGGCAAAAGATTCTTGGTGTCTTCTTGCAAGCAAAATTAAAACTACTAACAATTGACGACCCATTTCAGGTGAAATCTTCGGACGATATAGCTAGATTTTTAACTGACAATTCTAGCAGTGCCTTTGCCGCATGCTCAGTTGATGTAAAAGATTTGTATTATTCCATACCGCATGACGAGCTGATCGTGTCTGTAGAAGAATGCATAGATACACATGGTGCTGTTGCATTTCAAAACGCCTGCGGAATGTCTATTAGAGGGTTCCTGGAGCTATTAGCAGTGTACCTCAGGTCAACTTACGTCTGTTGGGAGGAAAAAGTGTATCTCCAGAAACGCGGTGTTTGCATTGGTTCATGTATCGCGCCTCTGCTCAGTGATTTGTACTTGGCGCGAAAAGACAGGTTCCTGAACGTAACCCTTGCAGGTACTAGTGTTAAAAAGGTATTTAGGTACGTTGATGACTACCTAGTTCTTTGTGATGGCCAAAGGGCGAATACGCTAGAGGCAGTAATGGAGGAGGTGGGTCGCTTTGCGCAGGCTTTGCAGCCACTTATTATCAAGCACGAGCTTCCTGCTCAAGGGTCACTCAGGTTTTTAGACCTGAGACTTGAGTTCACTAGAGGGCACGCCTGCTGGGCCTATGAGCCCAGAGCGGAGAAAGCGCCAATGCCCTTCCAATCAGCTCACTCTAAGCTGACCAAGAGGGCTATTGTGAACTTGTGCTTCACGAATGCCTTGAGGAAATCCTGTGTTCACAAAATGAATGTGAGCTTTCTTCGCCAGGCGGAACGGCTTGGCGACTCGGGTTACCCCTCGCACCTGTTGGTATCTGTTGCCAAGCAGATGAAAAAGCACCTGATGCAGGCTAGGCCCGAGCAGCAAGATGATGCACAGAAACAGAAAGAAAGGAGGCCGGTAGTAGCAATTCCGTATCTTCACAATATTTCCCATCGCCTGAAAGGCATAGGTCGAAAAGCTGGCGTGAATGTAGTGATGACTGCTCCTAATAAACTCAAAAGTCTGTGCAGACGAGTCAACTCCGATCCGACCAAAAAGAAGCAGGGATGCACGATAAAGCATCGAACCCCCTTTGTGGAGTGCACCGAAGGCCTTGTTTATTCGTTGCCAGTGACTTGCGGTAAACAGTACATTGGGCAGACTGGCAGGTGCATGAATGAAAGGCTGCTAGAACACACAAATAATTTCGAGCAAGCTTGCAGGAACCTGGGAATCCATTGCAGAGATTGCCCTTCAACTAGTTGTGCACCGGTTTTCCAAAAATGCAAAGCTTTGGCTAATCACAAAGACCAGTTAGTCCGGGAAATAATCGAGGCAGCTTCGATAGCGAGTCTGCGCGACGATTGTGTCAGCACGCCGTCTGTTGCTTTGACTAAGAAAGAATTTGACATGTTAAAAATGTGATTATAAATATCTGTGATTATTTGTCTTATGCTTTTTTGTGGACGCTTGAACGATATGGTTGCGACGCATGTGTTTTTTGAGAGGGTGAAGAAGGTATAAGAAGCAATGTTTCTTCGAAATAAAAACCAGTTGTAAGTCAGCGCTTGTCTCTTGTCCCGATGTTTTGCGCTGTTCCATCAAGAATTACAACCAGATTTCTTTTCTTCCCTGTTTCAATAGCATAGCAATTGCTATGACATCAATGTTCAGTATAGGTTATGGAAGGCACAAAAAAGCTACTATATCGCTACTTCATCGTTTTAATTAGTTACAATGCTAAAGCCAGCCTGCCTTAAGAGTCGGAATCACAATGAATGACGAAGCCGCAATTATATTGCAGTTTTCCTCATGCCTCCCCTGGCTTATACTGAACTTTGATGCCATTGCCATTGCTCAGTTTTTAAAAGTGAAGCAGGAGAGAGAAGATATTTAATTACAAATTATTTAGCAGTCATAGGCGAATACTGTGTGGTTATCCGTGCATAGTAATGCCTTATGCATCATTAAAAACAAAAAAAAATGTGCAACTGAAATTTGCTCGGCTGCTGACCCAAAAGACGCGGGTTCGATCCCGGCCGCGGCGGCTGGAATTTCTTTGGAGGAGAAATTCTAGAGGCCCGTGTACTGTGCGATGTCAGTGCACGTTAAAGAACCCCAGGTGGTCGAAATTTCCGGAGCCCTTCACTACGGCGTCTCTCATACCCTGGGTCGCTTTGGGACGTTAAACCCCATAAACCAACCCAAACCAAATTGAAATTTGTTGTCTGCCTCTTTGAGATGAAAAATTTTGAATTTTTCCTTCACTATTTTAGAGCATGAAATTCAGTTAATGGTATCTGAGAAACAGGAATTCCAACAGCCATTTCTCTTCAGCAAGAAAACTGTCATTGGTTTAAGTGTTTTCCCGATTCAAGGTTACCCTATATTTTAAACTGCACAATGTATTATGTGACAAGAACCGTCAAGCACAATAGGTGTGGTTCTAGAAATGACTGGAAGTGATAAGGGAATACATTTACTTAGAGCAGGTAGTGACCGCTGATCCGGATCATGAAGAGTAATAACTAGAGGAATATGAATGGGGTGGAGTGCATATGGCAGGTTCTCTCAGATCATGAATGGCAGTTTTTCAATACCCCTCAAGAGAAAAGTATAAAACAGCTGTATCCTACCGGTATTCACCTATGGGGCAGAAACGTGGAGGCTAACGAAGAGGGTTCAGCTTAAGTTAAGGACAACGCAACGAGCTATGGAAATAGAAATGATAGGCGTAACGTTAAGAGATCGGAAGCGGGCGGAGTGGGTGAGGGAACAAACGCGGGTTGAAGACATCCTAGTCGAAATCAGGAGAAAGAAGGGTGCTTGGGCAGGGCATGTAAGACGAAGGCAAGATAATCGCTGGTCCTTAAGGGTAACGGAGTGGATTCCAAGAGAAGGCAGGCGTAGCAGGAAGCAGCAAAATGTTCCATGGGCGAAGGTTTGCAGGAACACGGTGGACATAGCTGGCGAAGGACAGGGTTAATTGGAGAACATGGGAGAGGCCTTTGCCTTGCAGTGGGCGTAGTCAGGCTGATCATGATACTTGCAGAAGAGTTTGCTCATGTTAAAATTTTAATTTGGTAAATATGTGCTTGTTTTACATGCACACAGCTTTTGAAAGGACTAGCATAGTGATAATTGTATTGGGCTTCATAAAATTGTAGCTCTGAATGAAGGTTTGCAATGAAAGGTGTCTGCACTTGGTCACAATATGGGTACACACTAGTGGCGACATGACACACACGATCAGTACATTCTAGTTGTATTCTTTCTTTTTTTTCATGGGGTTATATGCAGGATAGTATGAAAAGGGCATTGGAATTGACTCTTACTTGCATTATTTTCATTCATATTTGCAGGCACCCGGTGAAATGCACTCATAGCCAAAGCTCCTTCACTCAGCCGAGCAAGCTACGGCATCATCCAGCATCTTAGTTTCTTTTGAGCGCTTACAGCTCACTGCGGTGGATTTGGTAGATGGGTTTACTTTGCTTTTGGCAGTGTTCTTGGCATTTAATGTCAAGTACACCCCAAAAACAAAGCGGGCTTGTCTGCTGCTTGAGACACTAATGGGGCTTGATCCTAGCGAGCGCCTCCTGAGCGTGTTTTGGGCAGCCACAGCAATCACAGCAATGACTTGAGAAATAAAAGTTATCAGTGTTGTACATTTGTGTCATTATTTCTTGAACCATTGTTATTCCCAACGCAGACAGAGCACCATACTAATGTGCAAACTGTAGTGTAGCCATAAAGTAGTTGTATGAGCAAAAATTATTCTACTCAAAGATTATAATCCCTTTTGCTCATTACTCTTTTGTAGATGTAGCGCAGGTGGATCCTGCAAAACATATGACCAACTTGCTCTGAAGAATATGTGAAATAAGAAAATTAGTACGATACATTGAAAACACGTGAAACTCCTTTGGAAGGAATAATATAAGATCTGGGCTGATACTCCTTGAAGGAGTATAGTCACTCTAACAAACGGAGTCCTGGAACTCTACCTGAAAGAGTAGTAGGATGCTGTTTCAATGTAGTAGCTTTACTCCCTCGGAGGAGTGCCTGTACTCTATTGCAGGAGTAGTACAGTACTCCTTGAGTAGGTGTTGGATCACTCTTTGTCCAGAGGGAGTAATTTTATTCTGGAAAAAGGAGTGGAATATGGGACAAGCGAATACTCCTTCAAAGTGTGTTCTGGGCACTCCTCTGCACTCCTTTAGTTCTAAGAGTGTAGCTCAGTCGGTTAGAGCGTCGTGCTAATAACGCGAAGGTCGTAGGTTCGATCCCTGCGCAGGCTACTTTTTTTTTGTTCTCCTGCTCTCAGCGCAATTTATCGTTCGTAGCGCAGGCAACGCCACTTTTACTTCAGTCACTGAAGTGCACTGCTTGCGTGAAAGAAGAATGAATGGGGTGGAAAAACTTGGTGCCGTGAACAGTTCTGGCCTGCTAGCTCAGTCGGTTAGAGCGTCGTGCTAATAACGCGAAGGTCGTAGGTTCGATCCCTGCGCAGGCTACTTTTTTTTTGTTCTCCTGCTCTCAGCGCACTTTATCGTTCGTAGCGCAGGCAACGCCACTTTTACTTCAGTCACTGAAGTGCACTGCTTGCGTGAAAGAAGAATGAATGGGGTGGAAAAACTTGGTGCCGTGAACAGTTCTGGCCTGCTAGCTCAGTCGGTTAGAGCGTCGTGCTAATAACGCGAAGGTCGTAGGTTCGATCCCTGCGCAGGCTACTTTTTTTTTGTTCTCCTGCTCTCAGCGCACTTTACCGTTCGTAGCGCAGGCAACGCCACTTTTACTTCAGTCACTGAAGTGCACTGCTTGCGTGAAAGAAGAATGAATGGGGTGGAAAAACTTGGTGCCGTGAACAGTTCTGGCCTGCTAGCTCAGTTGGTTAGAGCGTCGTGCTAATAACGCGAAGGTCGTAGGTTCGATCCCTGCGCAGGCTACTTTTTTTTTGTTCTCCTGCTCTCAGCGCACTTTATCGTTCGTAGCGCAGGCAACGCCACTTTTACTTCAGTCACTGAAGTGCACTGCTTGCGTGAAAGAAGAATGAATGGGGTGGAAAAACTTGGTGCCGTGAACAGTTCTGGCCTGCTAGCTCAGTCGGTTAGAGCGTCGTGCTAATAACGCGAAGGTCGTAGGTTCGATCCCTGCGCAGGCTACTTTTTTTTTGTTCTCCTGCTCTCAGCGCACTTTACCGTTCGTAGCGCAGGCAACGCCACTTTTACTTCAGTCACTGAAGTGCACTGCTTGCGTGAAAGAAGAATGAATGGGGTGGAAAAACTTGGTGCCGTGAACAGTTCTGGCCTGCTAGCTCAGTCGGTTAGAGCGTCGTGCTAATAACGCGAAGGTCGTAGGTTCGATCCCTGCGCAGGCTACTTTTTTTTTGTTCTCCTGCTCTAAGCGCACTTTATCGTTCGTAGCGCAGGCAACGCCACTTTTACTTCAGTCACTCAAGTGCACTGCCTGCGTGAAAGACGGACGAGTGGGGTGGATAACCTTGATGCCGTGAACAGTCCTGGCCTGCTAGGTCAGTCGGGATTCCACTTCCGGTCACCGAGCGTGACGGACGTGCGATGACGGGCTTCGTTGGAGCGGCTACAGCGGCCATGTCTGGCCGCGGAAAGAGGATTTTTGCATCGGGCAATGATTATCAGGTCGTATTGCCTAATTTGCCCACACGCCGTTTTGTCGAGAAAACTGTTTTATTGCACGGTGAAATCAGGGCCCACCCATTCAGGGTTGAAGATTTCCGCGACTCGCTCGCTCCGCTTTTACTCATGCCTGAAGTTATCGCCTTGAGGGCGTACCGCAGGAACCATGTGTGGGCCGTGTCCTTCAAGGATGCCGACGCTGTGAAGAAAATAGGAAATCGTCAGCGTGGACTACCTGCAAGTGAAAAACGCCTAATGCCTTGTCACTGATCCTACCAATCGAGATATCCGGATGAAGCTTCACTGGCTTCTTCTCAGTGTACCGGACGACGACGCCCGGCTTGCCTTGCCAGCATTCGGAAAGGTGACTGACATTTCAAGAGAGAGGTGGCAAGCACAGGACGTGTCCCACAACGGCTCAACAACGAAGCTAGTGACCCTCAAGTTGAATGCCGGTGTCCAGCTGGATGACCTCCCGCACCGGGTGAGCGTAAGCGGCGTGGTCGCTCTTGTGGTTGTGCCTGGCAGGACTCCGCTTTGGGTGAGCTGCCAAGGCACAGGTCATATTCGACGTGAGTGCCGCATTCCTCGCTGCGGAACCTGCCCACGGTTCGGACACGAGGAAGGCCAATGTCCTCGCATTTACGCCAGCGTAACCGGCCCTGGGAATGATGAGAACGTCGGCCGAGTTATACACAGGTGAAGCTGATGCAGAAGAGGCCTGGGAGGCTGGAAAGCCCGCTTCGATACTCAAGGAGCCCACGCCTGAGTTTCAGGTAGCGGCAGAGCCCTGCAGCAGTGCCAGCGCAACAACCCCAGGGTTTCAGAAAAATGCTGGGCAAGAAGATACTGCGGCGCTTAAAGACGTTAGGATGGAGCTGACGACAGACGGCTCGAACTCGGGGAGAGCTAGAGCTGGTGCCTGCCTTGTGGCAGGAAAGCGTTCGCGCGAGCAAAAAGTTGCCGAAGAAGAGCAGCGCGACGCCAGTGCCAGCGAGGAACCACCTTCAAAAACGGCCGGTATGAGGAGGCCCTCCTTCAAACCACGTCCGAACGCCCCGAGTGAGCCGAGGCAGGCGGGGAAACCGCCTTCCTAGCAGTGTGGTTCTATTGACCGAGTTGTGCGGGGGTTCCGGGAGGGGGTGGGGGGGGGGGAGAGGGTGGGGCGCCTACGAGAGGAAGGCGGCGGAGACGACAGTGTGTGCGCTTGTTGCCTTGATACGTGCCGACAGCTGGTTGACTTTCAAGACACCTCTGTAGTGTGAGTTCAGAGGCACCTCTAGCCCCTTACAAACTTTTCTTGCGGGGCCTGCTGCCGTAGAACACGGCGGTCAAACTTGATGCAGCGTTTTGTTCAGCGTCGCTAAATGCGTGTGGCTTAGGAGCAAGAAGGAAGCAAAGGCAGTTGTATCGTCTTTTTGTTGAAAATGAGCTTGATTTAATTGCCATTCAAGAAACGAAGATTGAGAGCGAGGAGCAAACTGACCGCATAGTGCCTTCTTTTTGTTTATTGTATGACATTTGTGTTTGCCATTCTGTCGGCACGACGGGAGGATGCGCTCTTTATATTAGCAAAAGTTTGGGTACTAATGTTGTTTCTGTTGCAGCTTTCGAAAGCGGTCGCCTACTTGTTGGTTTTTTGTTTTTTCGAACCTGAGTTGGCGTGTTGTTTGTGGTTATGCTCCGAATACCGAGACTGAGCGCAGAACCTTTTTTGGAGCCCTTGAAACGCATTCAAATTTCGACAACATTTTAATCCTGCTAGGCGACTTCAATTGCGTTTGTTTTGCTCAAGACCGCGCAACAGCTTCGCGTGTGAGGGATAAAAGCGCCGAGGTCCTTAATTTTTTTGTCAGTGACGGTAACCTTGAAGACATCGGCAATTTGTATGCTTGCAATACTTACCCCAAATATACTCATTTTCAACGCGATAGCCATGCCAGACTAGACAGAATGTATACCGCTCTTGAACTTGTTCCACTGTGCACTGGGTATGATGTTAAATCAGTAAGTTTCAATGACCATTGCTTAGTTATTGCAACGGTCGGCACAAAACTTAGGAGATCGCAATTTAACTGGCATGCGTGGGAATTAAACGCGAAACTTTTACAAAGGGAAATTTTGTAAAAGAGGCCACGACAGAACTTAGAAAACTACTTTCAGCGCAGGCCTCCAGCTATACAGCTGAGAGGGAAGAGCTGAAGCAGCGAGAAAAGATTATGGTGATTGAAAAAACCAGTTCATTTCGATATGCTGAGAGGCAAAAGAAGAAGGAAAGGCACAAAGAACTAGATTTTTTGCTTAGTATAGATAGCGTTCATCCAGGAATGTACACAAAAGAAAAAAAAGACGTGAAACGATAGATTGAATGCCTTGACACTGAAAGGTACAAGGCAGCACTGATCCGCGCGAGGTCTGAAAAACTCTCGGCGGGAGAGACGCCAACGAAACGAGCTCTGTCGGAGGAGAAACGATACAGGAATCAAAAAGAAATACGGCAAATTAATGATGGAGGCGTTGTCCCTAGTGAACCCGCTGAGATCAAAAACGTGATTGTAGAACATTACATAGAATTGATTGGCCACAGGCGCGAAGTGAAGGACGACCTCCGTTCTGGATTTTTGCTACAAATGCCAAAACTCGATGCCGAGGTAAAAACACATCTCGAACAACCCATTAGTTTAGTTGAAATCGAACATGCAATAGACGAACTCCCAATAGAAAAGTCGCCAGGACCTGATGGCCTAGGCGCTGCATTCTACAAAGCATTTAAGCTCCCTGTCGCCCACATTCCCCTTAGAGTGCTCGTCGAATCATATGAGCCTAAGCAAGTTCCACTGTCATTCACCACCTCGCATATTGTTTTGATTCCAGAGTCGAACGATTCAGAAAAACGCTTGTTGGTGCGGTCATATCACCCGGTAAGCCTCACCAACGTGGATTACAAAATATACATGAAAGTACTGGCCAAAAGACTACAAAGTGTGATAGGAATTCTTGTTGGGCCACACCAGACACGTGGCATTAAAGGCCGTAGCATTGCACAAACGTACACGTTGTACGGACAGTTTTGGAATGCTGTGACATGTTTGGTGCCCGTGTGGCAATAATGCAACTGGACCTCGCCAAAGCCTTTGAACGGGTTTCACATGGTGCCCTCTTTTTGTTACTGGAACACTCAAACATTTGCCGCGTCGTTTTGGAGGGTGTTTGAGTGTCGTATGCGAATTGCAGGACGAGAATAGTTGTTAATGGGGAGCTCACTGGCAGTATTTGCGTGAGATCTTCAGTAAGACAAGGCTCCTCTCTGTCATCCTTTTTGTTCGCAGCCTACCTGGAGCCTCTTTGTTTGGCCATCATAAACAATGACCGTATAAGTGGTCTTAGGCTACAGTCAGCTCATGTGAAGAAACTAGCATACGCAGATGGCATCGCGGTGTTTTGTTCGAACAAAGAAAGTGTTTAAGAGGTTACTACCATTGTGGAAAAATTCTGTCAACAGACAGGCTGCAAAGTGAACTGGGAAAAGAGCGCTGGGTTTTGGCACGGTGACTGGGACGTCACACCTCGGCAATTGTCCCGTTTGAAATGGTCGAACATGCAAACTCAGTACCTGGGCGCACCACTTGAATCATACCGTGATCCCACACATTACTGGGGCGACGAAGCGAAGAAGGCGATAGAGAAAGCAAACGCGTGGCAAGGCAAGCCACTGTCAATGTTTTCGCGTGCTTATGTGTGTAATGTTTGCATTGTTGCCAAGATATGGTAGGTTACGAGTGTGCTTCTTGCTGCTCGGCCTAGCATCCAGAAAATCAATCGCGTCTTTGCAGTTTTCATGTGGTCATCAACGTGAGAAAAATGTCGCAGGGCAAATCTGTTTCTTCCTTTGAGGGCTGGTGGGTTCGGGCTGGTGCATTTATTTTTGCGACAGGTTGTTTCGCGCTATTTTTTTCTTCGCGGCCAGGGAGACGCCTTCCTGCGGACTATCATCCAGACACGACTGCGCAAAATGCTCCCTCAGTTTGTGGTATCCTCCAGTGAGATCATGGGTTGCGCAGTAAAGGGGTACATGCGCGAAGTTGTCCTGTCGTACAGAATGTTGCACACGCGTTTTTCAATGGACTACTTGAGCAATGTGTGTGTAAAAGGAAACTCTATAAGGACCTTGTGGATGTGATCATAACATTCCCAATGTACCGTTTACCACACCGCGGAGGCCCTGGACAAGACGTCTTATAACGTGTGAAAAAAAATGCCAGTTATGCCCTCGGTTAAAATTTTCTTCTTCCACTTACATTCCAACACACTACCAGTTAAAACATGGTTGCAAGAAAAACGTATATTTGTTGCATGGACAGCAAACTGCCTTCTTTCCAAGAAACCTGAAACAATAGAGCACGTTTTTCTGGACAGCTGGGACACAGTCTTTCATTGGGACGTCCTCAAGAGAAAACTAAAAAAAGAGCTTCCTTTAGACCCATATGGGATACGGTTTCTACCGGTTGAGAGTGAAGGCATTCCTTTGGATTTAATCATGCTCCTGCGCCTCCACAGCCTGTGGAAAACAAGGATGCAAGTCCGACATGCTGATCCCTATACACGTTCTGTGCGTGAAAAGTTCATTGAGAGTGTTGTGCGCCTTAGAGAGGCATACAGGGCACTACCCGATCCACATGAGTGGACTACCTATCTTGACGAACTTGTGTTGCTGAAGAGACTTTAAATCTGTCGCGATAGCCGACGTGTCGCTGTCGCGTTTTAACGCTTATGAGAAAAGTTGTTTCTATGTCAAGACAGGCAACAAAAGAAAGCCTGTTAACCCAATTCTTTGTAAATGTCCGTTACCTGCAGCAACATTCGGCTAAAGTGAATTGTGGGCGAAATAACAGCTTCAACGATGCGGTCTTGCATGCGCGTTTTCCAAAGGCTGTGAGGTTGTAGGGTCTGCTCGCGGGCAGGTCAAATCTCGCGCCGCTCACCGCGGGTAGCCTCGGACCCCTTCTTCCCGAGTGGTGGGGCGGGGGGAGCGAGGCTAGGAGAAAGCCTTTATAAGGCGCGACCGGGAAGGCTCGCGCTCTCTCGCTCTTGGACCAGCCCTGCGAAAGGACCACCTGACCCAGCTGCCACGACGACGACCGGCCCCCCTGATGTGAGAATAAACCGTTTGTACAAAGTCCTGCCTCGAGTGACTGCCTGCGCGTCCCCGCGCAGAGGAATTGCCCACAAATAATGGCGCCCAACGTGGGGCTTTAATTAACACCTTGTGGACAATTTCTCTGCCGATTTTGGGACGTGCAGCCAGACTCGTGGCAGGCCCTCTTTGTTCGGGGCCACGCCGGACCGATAGGGTTAAGAGCGGGTCAGGCGGAATGTTCGCGGGGTAGCGACTTGTGTAGTGTTGTAAATTTGTTAGGGGTTTTGTGTTATTTATGTAGTTTTCGGGCGTTTTCTGTTGTGTATTTCCGTGTGTTTGTAGATAGATTGTTGTGTATATGAATGTTCTTGTTGCCATTAGCAGTTAGCCGGTGCGGCCGGACAGTTAGCGCGAACTACACCTCCCAGTGGTGCAGGCCAACGCAAGGGCGCCAGGGATCATCAAGCGCAGGGCACCCCTCAGCACCCAGCCGGCGCTTCGGCCGCCGAGCAGCCTCAACCAAGGCGGTCCAGGAGCCATCTGCCGCTTGTACAAAGACGAGGAGCGGGCCGGCCTGTGCTCGCTCTGCGGCACACTTGTCGTGCACCGGCTCCGCCATGAGGCCGGTACGTTGCATACCTGGAATAACGGCGACTGCAGCACCTTTCCCCGCTGCGCCACTGCAGAGGGGCAGCCCGGAGGAGGCGGCCCTCCTCATCCTCCAGTCCAGCCGCCCAGACCTGCTGTCCCCGGCGGCCGAGGAGCTTTGGAGGGCGCTGCCGGCAGGGCCCCCAGTGGAGCTAGGCGCCTCGCTCCCCCAGGCGGCTCGTGAGGAGCCCATCCAGCTAGCGGTGAGCGGCCCCCCGGCGAGCACCCCTCCCCCCTGCGACGACTCTATGGACCCGGACCCGGAGGTCATCGAACGCCTACTGGCGGACCCCGGGACGGACGTTTGAGGGGGGGGGGAGATGTAGGGTCTGCTCGCGGGCAGGTCAAATCTCGCGCCGCTCACCGCGGGTAGCCTCGGACCCCTTCTTCCCGAGTGGTGGGGCGGGGGGAGCGAGGCTAGGAGAAAGCCTTTATAAGGCGCGACCGGGAAGGCTCGCGCTCTCTCGCTCTTGGACCAGCCCTGCGAAAGGACCACCTGACCCAGCTGCCACGACGACGACCGGCCCCCCTGATGTGAGAATAAACCGTTTGTACAAAGTCCTGCCTCGAGTGACTGCCTGCGCGTCCCCGCGCAGAGGAATTGCCCACAAGGTCCAATCAGAAGAATCGTGTCATAGGGGTTCGAGTCAGGTTGGGAAACAACAAGGTAGCGCACACTGTAGGAATTTAGGAGAAAATCTTTCTGTAGCGTCCTCTGCAACACATCCCAAAACAAAATTGCGTCTTTGCAGTCTATAAAACAATGTTAAATTGTTTAAGACGCATTGCACAAGCGACAGTTTACAGAAGACACAAAATGTTTTTCCTATCGAGCCACGTCTTGACACGTAGAGTTTCAGTGTGTACTTTATAGAAAAATGTTGTGGTACAAGGAGAAATTGGCATTTTACGCACTCGCTTTAAAACATCATGACCCATGAGCCCAAAGTAGACGGAACGATACAGTGGGGGTGGGAAGAGCGTCGATATCAAATCCCTGTACAGATTTTTGCGCGAAACAGAATATAAGTACTCATTTGAAAAGCGAACTGTCAAAAAACGCACGGAGGCATAAATTTCCTGCATAAAGCCTAGTAAACATTACAACATTAAGTAAACATTTACAAAGAATTGGACTTTGTACCGGATTGGTTTCCTCTCCTGATGCACTGTATATCCTTACCGGCCTTTTAGTTATATATTACTATTATGTTTCTGCCAAGTTCTCTGTAAATAGCTGTTTGTGCGTGTGTGTGTGTGTATACACACACACACACATATGTATCTATATTTTTTCTATACAAAACCATGAAAATAAATACCATGAAAGGAAAAAAACCAAACCACAAAAAGGCCTCTTAGCTCAACGTCGGTTAGAGCGTCGTGCTAATAACGCGAAGGTCGTAGGTTCGATCCCTACGCAGGCCACTTTTTTTGTTTTCCTGCTCTCAGCGCACTTTATCGTTCGTAGCGCAGGCAACGCCGCTTTTACTTCAGTCACTCAAGTGCACTGCTTGCGTGAAAGAGGGACGAGTGGAGTGAATAACCTTGGTGCCGTGAACAGTTCTGGCCTGCTAGCTCAGGATTCTACTTCCGGCCACCGAGCGTGACGGACGTGTGTATCATGGGCTCCCAAGGAGCGGATTTAGCGGCCCAGCCGGGCCGCGGTATCAGGAGTACGATCAAACCGAACGAGGACTACCAGCTGATTTTGCCGCATTTGCCAACAGGTTCGAGCGTTTTGCATACTGTTTTTTTGCATGGCGACGTCCAAGCCAGGCCTTACCGTGTTGAAAACTTTCGTGACGTTCTTGAGCGTCTGCCATTGCTGCCGGAAGTGGTTGCCCTCGGGACATATCAGATGAATCATGTTTGGGCCGTGACATTCTGCAATGAAGAAGGAAAAAACAAAATGCTACAGGCGGAGGCGTTCAACGTCAAGGACCACCGCTGTGTGGTCATTGACCCATGCAACCAGGGCGTCAGGCTGAAGCTGTTCTGGCTGCTACACGGCGTGAAAGATGACAACGTGAAGGCAGCTCTGGCGGCTTTTGGAAAAGTGACCGACATAACTCGGGACAAGTGGAGAGTCAAAGGCTGCGTCGACAAGTCGTCTACTACGCGCTCAGTGACATTGAAGCTGAAGGTGGGCGTTACCATCGAGGACTTACCGCACCAGCTGCGTGTTGGAGAGGACGTCGCACTCGTCCACGTTCCTGGCAGAGCTCCGCTCTGCCTCCGGTGCCGCGGCACCGGACACATACGTCGGGAGTGCCGTGTGCCACGTTGCGGGCTCTGTCGTCGCTTCGGCCACGACGACGCCCAGTGCGTGCGAACATATGCTACCGTAGCTGGTCCTGGTCGTAGGGATACTACTGAGGAGCATATTATGGACGAAGTCGACGCAGTAGAGGCGACCCGTGAGATCGGGAAGACGCAGTACCGAAAAGCATAGACTCAGAAAAAGCAACGCTTCCCACGGAACATGAGGCTGCCAACTCAGAAGAATCGCCTGTGCCTGACACCAGAACTGAGGCGGACGCGGGAAAAGCAGATGATGCTGCGGTAGGTGCAGCTGAGACGGTTTTGGAATCGACCGACGAGAAGGACGTTGACACGGAGATGCCCGCGGCGTCAACTTTGCCAGCGAAGAGGACGCACGACGAAGCTGATGACAAGGCGACGAGCTACGACGGGACGGACCATGAGGAACCTCTTCCCAAAGCGCCTCCTGTTCGACGTGCGGCCTACAAGCCCAAGCCGAACATCCCTCCTGATCGTAGGACTTCGTCGGGTGTCCCTCCGCCTTAGCGGAGGTGCCTTGCAGGGTCTTCGTGTTGGTAACCCGGTCTTCGATCGGGTTCAGTGCTGACACCGCCGTACTTTGCAAGCTGGAAGGATATTTGATGAGGTGAGCTGCAAACCGATGTCACTTTGAGAGCGGCGAATCCCAACCATTTAGATGGCGCCTCAACTAACATCTAGTTTGCGTATTGCCACACTGAACGTGAGAGGTCTTTCTGCGCGAAGAAGGCAAAATGAGCTTAAACGTCTCTTGTTCGAAAACGAAATCGATCTGTTGGCTGTTCAAGAGACAAAAATTGAAAGCGAAGAGTTGACAGATGCGATGGCAGAAATTTACCGTGCACAGTTCAGTGTTTGCGTGCGCCATGCAAAAGGAAATTCGGGAGGGTGTCTGATTTTAACTCGAAACGGCAAAGTCGCTGTGGAAACTGTATTTTCCTGTGAAAGTGGCCGGATTGTAGCATGCGATTTTTACTTTTCTCGTGTAGAGTGGAGAGCTGTGTGTGTATATGCACCTAATAGAATTCCCGAACGAGATGCCTTTTTCGCCGTGTTCAACCTTTCCTGCTGATAGAAAAGCGTGTACTATTGCTTGGAGATTTCAACTGCGTGTGAGACCTGAAGATAGAACAAGCAACAAAACCCTGCAGGACACGAGTGCCGAGCTACTGTCTGAGATGATTAATGAAGCAGAATTGGAAGATATTGGCATTATAATGCAAGGTTCAGAACAAGCACAGTACACGCATTTCCAAGGCGTTAGTCACGCAAGGCTGGACAGAATTTCTGTTCCTTCTGAAGTTGTGCCCTTGTGTTCCCAGTACCAGACTGTGCACGTCAGCTTCAGTGATCATTCTTTAGTCGTGATCACACTTGGGGAGAGGAAAAGGACTGTCAAGTTTAGTTGGGAATTATGGAAATTTAATGACTCATTGTTGGAGGATGACGAGTTTAGCAAGAAACTAAAAGACTCAGTCAAAAGCTTGTTAGAAAAAGAGACAGACTTTATACAAACATTGGGAACAATTTAAATGCGACGTGAAAGTGGCCGCTATAGAAAGAGCATGTGTTTTAAAGCGTAAAGAAAAACAGCAAGAAAAGGAACTTCGTACCGAGCTTGATTTCATGCTCAGCATGGAAGGCGTCAAGCCGGGGTTGTACAGACAAGAAATAAGAGACCAAAACTAAGCTTGAACTAATAGATGAAACGAAATATCGAGGTGCTGTGATAAGGGCACGCAGCGAAAGATTTTGGCTTGGGGAGACGCCCACAAAAAGGGCGCTCAGCGACGAAAAACAGTATGCAGTTTCGAAAGAGATAAAGGAAATTTGTTATCGCAATGACGTAACTTCCGAATCTGAGGTGATTGAAAGGGCGTTTCTGGAATATTACCAAAACTTGTTCAGCCTTAAAACGCCTGATGTTGAACATTACAAAACTGTATTCCTGTCGCTAATGCCAAGAGTCGAGGAGGACCTGGCGCAGGTACTTGAGGAGCCCATAACGGCAGCAGAAATCGAAGCTGCAAAACAGCAGTTGAGCTTGAACAAGTCGCCTGGGCCGGACGGCCTCGGTGCCGCACTTTACAAGGCTTTGAAAACAGAAATGGCAATAGCATTACAGCGCGTAATAAGCGAGTGTTACGAAAGAAAGTTAACTCCGCCGTCTTTTCGAACTTCCCACGTGGTGTTGATCCCAAAATCGGACGACCCGAGTAGGTTGCAGTCAGTTGAGTGTTACCGCCCAATAAGCTTAACTAACGTAGACTACAAAATTTATATGAAAGTGCTAGCCGGACGACTCCAAACAGTAATTAAAACCCTTGTTGGCCCACACCAGACCTGCGGCATAAAAGAAAGATCCATTTTTACTAACATACACGTAGCTAGAAGTGTCCTTGAATGCTGTGATGCAACGGAGGGTCGTGTCGCCATGATGCAACTGGACCTGCATAAGGCGTTTGATAAAGTTGTGCATGAAATTTTGTTCGTGCTTTTGGAACATGTGAATGTAGGATGTATCATCACTGATGGCGTGAAAATGGTTTATGATGGCTGTACATCAAGGTTCATAATTAATAACCGCCTGAGTAATAGTATTCCTGTCTTGTCGTCAGTGAGGCAGGGTTGCCCTCTTTCTCCACTGCTTTTTGCCCTTTACCTGGAGCCCTTTTGTTTAAAGCTGTTAACTACGCAAAACATTCGAGGTTACGCCTTTTGTCATAATGAAGTGAAGGTATTGGCATATGCAGATGATATAGCAGTGTTCTACAGAGACCAGGAAAGCGTGCAAGAAGTGGTGAGAGAAGCCGTAAATTTTTGTGATGCAAGTGGCTGCGCGATACGCTGGCAGAAATGTTTTGGTTTTTGGCATGGAAAATGGCAGGCCACGCCAGAAGTATTCTGTCGAATGAAGTGGGTAGACACGCCAGGAAAGTACCTCGGCGTGCCGCTAACCAACTACAGAGAAAGCAAAGAAACCGGCCCATGAAACCGATCGAGTCAAAGCTCAGACAAGCAAATGGGGCGGTCACAACTTTTCCATGTTCGCAAGAGCTACGGTGTGCAACATGTTTTTAGTAGCGAGGATTTTTTACGTTCTGCAAGCGTTAACTTTGCCAAGGACTTCAGTGCAAAGGTTGCACAGAGTGTTTGCAACATTTATTTGGGCGTCAACATGGGAACGTACCAGCCGATGCAATCTGTTCCACAAGGTGCGGAACGGGGGGGCTAGGGTTGTCAAATTTATTTCTGAGACAGATAGTCACTAGATTCCTTTTCTTGCGTCAAGATAATGATTTGCTGCGAACTGTTATACAAGTGCGATTGTCAGAATCACTGCCTGATTATGTTGTGTCATCTATGTCTGCAGGGCGGAGTGGGTTAAGTGCTTTTTTGCAAGAAGTTGTTGCAGCAGTCCGTATTCTTCGGTCAAAATTTTCCGATGAGTATCTTACCATTGTAACAAGGAAAAAGATGTACAAGGACCTGCTTGATGTGTTTCTGCCAGTGCCTGTTTATCGCTGTGCTTATCTTCTGGGTCCCGAAAGGGATGTGCTAAAAAGAGTCAAAAGAATGCCGGTGAAGCCTTCAGTGCGTTCTTTCTTTTTTCAATTGCATACTGGAACCCTCCCAGTGAAGCCATGGTTGCAAAGCAAACGCCTTTTTGTACCTTGGCCAGCAGAGTGTCTTATTTGCAGGAAAGTGGAAACTATAGAACATATCTTTCTCGACTGTCATGACGCTGTTTTTCTTTGGGATGTAGCAAAATGGTGGTTTGAGCTAGTTGGTACATCTTTAAAATTTCACCAGCGCTGCGACTAGGAACAAGAAACAGAGAAGGAAGACAAGGACAAGACAAGGACAAGCTAAGCGCTTGTCCTTGTCTTCCTTCTCTGTTTCTTGTTCCTAGTCGCAGCGCTGGTGAAATCTTTGGGATGTGTTGAAGCGCACACTGAAAAAAGATTTCCCCCTGACTCGTTTTGGAATACGCTTCCTACCAAGTGCAGAGCCAGGTGAAGTGCCTTGCGACCTGCTAATGTTGCTCGGCATGCACAGCCTATGGCGTACGCGAATGGATGTCAGGCATAAACATGTTGTTGTGAATCCGGCTCATAAGTATTTCATTGAGAGCATCATGTATACTCAGGAAGTTTTCGGACAGCAAGCTCCTCAGCCTGAGTGGCTGCCTGTCCTCGACCAACTAAAATCATTTAACCCATTTTATCATCGTGCACTAGCTAGAAACTGACCTGTGCTTTTATTGTAATGTCATTGTATTTTTGTTTTGTTTGCCCGGCCAAGTCGGTAATAAAAAAAAAAAAGGCCTGCTAGCTCAGTCGGTTAGAGCGTCGTGCTAATAGCGCGAAGGTCGTAGGTTCGATACCTGTGCAGGCCACCTTTTTTGTTTCTCTGCTCTCAGCGCAGTTTATCGTTCGTAGAGCACGCAACGCCGCTTTTACTTCAGTCACTCAAGTGCACTGCTTGCGTGAAAGAAGGACGAGTGGAGTGAATAACCTTGGTGCCGTGAACAGTTCTGGCCTGCTAGCTCAGTCGTTAGAGCGTCGTGCTAATAACGCGAATGTCGTAGTTTCGATCCCTGCTCAGGCCACCTTTTTTTTTTGTTTCCCTGCTCTCCGCACAGTTTATCGTGCGTAGAGCACGCAACGCCGCTTTTACTTCAGTCACTCAAGTGCACTGCTTGCGTGAAAGAAGGACGAGTGGAGTGAATAACCTTGGTGCCGTGAGCAGTTCTGGCCTGCTAGCTGCATTCCACTGCCGGCTTCCGCGGGAGACGGTCGTGTGATGGGAAGCTCTGAGCGCGCTTCGTTATCGGTCATGTCTGGCCGAGGTTTCTGTGAGTTTTGCCTAGGCTGCCTTCGGGAGACGCAATGAAGACAGCGGTTTTCCTTCACTGCGATATTGCCGGGCGGCCTTATCGCATACAGGATTTTCGTGAGCCTTTGGAAACTGCCGGTGTTCTACCTTTCGTGGCTGGCATCGGGGCCTTTCAAATGTCGCATGTGTGGATGTTGAAGCTGAAAACTGCGGAAGGGAAGGAACGACTGCTGATAGAAGGAGCACTTGAAGTGAAAAAACGCTATTGTGCGGTCATTGACCCCAACAAACGTGAGTTGGCCTTCAGGGTGCACTGGGTGCCCTTCTACGTGTCGAATGAATCTGTGCAGAAAGCTTTTGAAGAATTCGGAGATGTGACAGACGTCACTCGCGAGCAGTGGAACAGTCAGGGTTTCGAAGACGTCGAATCGACAACCCGTCTGGTGCGTATGGTTCTGAAGGAGGGGCTCTCTATCGATGACTTGCCCCACATGCTCAAGTTTTACGGAGGGCAAGTGTTAGTGGTGGTGCCTGGACGTCCGCCAATATTCCTACGGTGCAAGAGGACGGGGCATATTCGACGCGACTGCCGCACGCCAAGATTCAGTTTGTGTCACGTCTTCGGACACGAACGGGAAGGATGCGTCCGCACGTATGCGCGTGTGGCCACGGGTACTGCTCCGGCGCAAGACGACGGGAGCGAGCTGCTCATGGACCAGGAGGAACTGGAGAACGCCGGAGCCCCGCCCCCTTCAGGACTCAGCGACGGCCCTGCTCCCAGCAGCCGGAGCTGCCTGCTGGCGACGAGAAGTCACAAGGTGACCCCGCTGCAGAAACGACTGTCAAGAAAGCGGATGCTGCTGCGGCGCCAGAAGAGCCAACGAGGGCGAGCACTTCAGGCGACCACGACTCCGAGGCACCGATGGATGCGACAGTCGCTTCCATTAAGCGACCTCGTGACTACGAAAAGGCACCGGCCACGGAACGAGAACTTCGTCGGCTAGAAAGGCATTGGAGAGGGGAGGGAGCCAAGAATGGCAAGTTAGCATTGTCGCGGTCCACGTCGCTCACTCGCGACGAGAGACCGAAACAGTGAGCTTTAGTCACTGTTGTTTGTTTGCTGTGTGCACGCTATGGCTTATTTGAAGAAACCGCTAAAAGTTGGCACTCTTAACGTACGAGGGCTTGCCTCGAAGCGTAAGCAAGTGCAGTTGAACCGACTGTTCGGGGAGTTAGATCTAGATATCGCGGCTATTCAAGAAACAAAAGTTGAGAATGAGCAGCAAACAGATAACATGGTGCTTGGTTTTCGGTCACAATTCAATGTTTGTGTAAGCCATGCTGCTGGTTTGTCGGCGGGATGCTGTCTTTTCCTGAGGGAAAACAGAGGTATCGTAGAGGAACAAATAATAACTTGTGCAAAGGGGCGGTTTATCGTGTGTGACTTCACATATGAAACATTCGCGGTGAGGGTTGTTGTCCTGTATGCTCCTACGGTACAAAAGGAACGGCGCGGATTTTTTGAACACTTAGCCTCGTTCCTTGAATGCAATCGAGTGCTCATATTATTGGGAGATTTCAATTGTGTTTTGGACCCTAAAGATCGTTCAAATGTAAAGGATGTAAAAGACCCGAGTGTTGATTTGTTAAGAGTGTCCTGAACGAGTGCAGCTTGGAGGACGTAATAGGCCTCGTGAAAACTCAGAATCATGTGCATTTTACGCATGTTCAGGGTAGTAGCCACGCACGATTGGATAGAATATATGTGTCGCCGGAGTTTTCGCCTTACTGTGAGCAGTATGAAGTGAAGCAAGTGTGATTTAGTGACCACTGCCTAGTTGCGGTAACTTTGGGAGGAAGGAAACAGCGTAAAGCAAAAATGAACTGGGATATGTGGAAACTAAACACAAGGCTTATAGAAGACGACACATTTTTAAGAAAAGTTAAGGAAAGCATGGATATGTTTAATAATAGTAAAACAGGACGTATTGAATCTTGGGAATGCTTTAAGCAGGAGTTGAAAATGCATGCCATTGAGCGTTCAACCATAAGAAAATATGAGGAAAAAAAAGAAAAAAAGCAATTGCGTGAGCTTTTGGCGAATTTAGGGCACGAAGAGGAAAAAACGCCGGGCATGTTCATGCATGATATAAAAGGCGTCAATGTTAGGCTAGAATCTTTAGATGCTCAGAAGTACAGAGGAGCAGCGATAAGAGCACGCCCGGAAAAATGGCTTACTGGTGAAATGCCTACAAAACGCGCGCTCACAGATGAAAAGCGATACGCGCGGTCAAACGAGATATCGTTTATCGAATACAAAGGACAAATTTCCTCAGTGAACAAAGTGGAATTTCGAGTGCATTCGTGGAACAGTACCGTGAGCTGTTTGCACGCATAGCACCAAGTGAAGAAGGGTTTCGGGAAAACTTTTTGCCACTGATGCCAATATTAGGAAATGAGATTACTGAAGAACTAGAGAGCGAAATAAGTATTAAGGAAATAGAGGTAGCAATTGATGAATTGAATGCCGGAAAGTCGCCGGGACCTGATGGTTTGACTGCTGCCTTTTATAAGAGCTTTAAATATGACATTGCTGCTATGCTACATAAGCTTTTCAAAGAGTGTTTTGAGGTCGGTAGGCTGCCACCTTCGTTCAGCAATGCTCATACGGTCTTAATTCCTAAGACAGATTACCCTGCCAAGCTGGTAAAGTAACAAGCTATAGACCGATCACGTTAACAAACGTTGATTACAAAATCCTGATGAAAGTGTTGGCTAAGCGATTGCAATACGTCATAAAGGATATTGTAGGGCCTCACCAAACGTGTGGCATAAAAACAAGAAGCATATTTAAAAATATTCATGTAGCACGCAGCGTGCTCGAGTGCTGCGATGCTTTAAATAAGAAAGTGGCTGTAGAGGGCTAGCATGCGCCATGTGTGTTTATTCCCCCCTCCCCCCTCCTTTCTTAGCTGCTAAGGAAGGGGGGCTTCGTCGTTGAGCGGGCCCCAAGGAGAGATGTGGGTGCGCGCGGTCTCATTAGGAGCGCCCATCTTTCTGTCGCCTTTGGTGTCGCCGCTGCAGAACCCGGAGAGCCCCCGGCGGGGAGAGGAGAGCGCAAAGCGGGCAGCAGCCAGAGAGGGAGCGGCCGGCTCACCCAAGCCTCCCATTGTCCCCTTTTGGGGAAGGACGCGTGTTTCTTGCCGGCGCCGCTTTGTGCCAGTGCACAAAGAACCAAGAGCATAAAAAGGTCAACGCCGCCGTTTCATCTTACGCCGACAGCTCACCGCGGCTTGACAGACACCACCGGACAGAACGAGCACAGCCACCTGCTTAATTGGGGACAGTGGCGGCCACTTGACTTATGTCTCCGCCCGGACCCCGGAGGACAACTGGTGGGGTCGGCAGTCCATTGTGATCCGACTCTTATCGGAAAGTGGATCTGCGCTCTCGGGTGTTGTTTGCGACAGTCGCAGCTGGGTTGGGGCTGACAATTGCCCTAGTGCCGGGAAGCGTCGAGGTCACGGGTACTGGGGAGACAGACGCACCCGTGGAAGTGTCTTGCTATGTTGTTTTGAGTGTTTTGCTTCTTCCTCCTTAGGGGAGAGAGTTGGTCTGATATAGTGGGAGTGCTTCGCTATGTGGTTTGTAAGTATTTTGCTTTTCTTTCCATAGGGGAGAGAGTTTGTTTAATAGGGTGGAAGTGTGGGGCGGGGCACGTAACCCAGGGGGCCAATCCGTATGTGTGTGCATTCTCGGAATGTACTATGTTTTAAGTGAAAATGATGCCCTTTTTACGATATGTACATTTGGGAGAGAGTTATGTGCCTTAAGGAAGTTGGAGGGCGGGCCACACGGCTAATAACCAATCGTGTTAAGAGTTTGACACGATTGGATGCTGATGAATGTGGGTCGGGCCCATGCGTCTTTAAAACTGGGTCCCAGAGCCCGGAAAAGGGGTTCTGGGCTACGGAGGTAGACGTAACGCATCTTCGGCTATGCCGAGAGGGGCCTCCCCTAAATGTTAGCCAGTTCCATGTTGTTGTGCTCACTGCTCAACTTGTATATATGTGTAAACTATTGTATATAAAGCTTCAATTTATATCCCCTGCAAGTTCTCTGTTGTTTGCAAGTATCATCTCCTATAGACCTTCAGCCTTCAAGTAACAACAAACCGTCTCCGACGGGGCACCCTTGGTGCAGAAGAAAGAAGAGAAAAAGAACCTATTCGCTTTTGGTAGAAGAAAGGGCGAAACTTTACTGTGGCTATGGTTCAAATTGACTTTGAAAAAGCATTTGATCGGGTGTCTCATGAAATACTGTATTGTTTGTTGGAACAAATTAGTATTGGTTCGGTTGTTCTCAGTGGGGTAAAAATGGCTTATGCATGTTGCTCGACACGACTTATGGTAAACAAAATATTATCTGAAAGAATTGATGTGAGGGCATCTGTTCGACAAGGATGTCCACTGTCCCCTCTACTTTTTGCAATTTATTTGGAGCATTTGGTAGGATGATAACTGCGAGCGAGCACATCCGAGGTTTTAGGTTGGGAGCGTGTGAGGTGAGAATACTGGCATATGCAGATGATGTTGCCCTCTTTTGTGAAGATCGCAACAGTATTGTAGAAGCGTTAGAAGTAACCGAAAGGTTTTGCAGGCAAACTGGTAGCGCTGTTAATCCCGATAAATGTCTCTGAATCTGGCATGGGCAATGGGACTTGGAACGAGAATTGTTCTGCGGGGTCCGATGGGCTACAACTCCCGGAGTTTATTTGGGAGTCCCGCTGGACAGATATGGGGAAAATACCAATTACTGGAATGAGAAAGCGGAAGAAATGCGTGACCGGACCAAGGGATGGATGGGCCGTAATCTTTCTATTTTCGCGCGCGCAACTGTATGTAACACCTTTCTTGTGGCAAGGATCATGTATTTACTTCAAGTATTATATTGTGCACGAACCAATATCCAAAGGTTTCATCGGGTTTTTGCGGTCTTCATTTGGGCGTCTAATTGGGAACGAATTCGCAGAGATAATCTCTTCCGGAGAGTAAAGGTCGGGGGACTGTCTCTAATGCATCTCTGTGTACGGCAGGTTGTTTTAAAGTTTTGTTTCCTGCGTGACCAAAATGACCCCTTCCTGCGAACATTCATACAAACCATGTTATCCAGTGCACTTCCAGAATTCATTGTCTCTTCGTGCAATGCTCGGCGGTACACAGTGTCTCGCTTCCTGCGAGAGGTTGTCTGGTCGTTCAGGTTTTTGCAAGTGCGGTTCTCGCTAGAGTATTTAGCGGATGTATCGCCGAAGCGCTTATACAAGGATCTTATTGAACAGTTGTTTCCAGCGCCACTGTACGGAACCTTATACTGTGAAGGGCCTGGGAAAGACGTTCTCAGGCGAGTTAAAAAGATGACTGTTGCACCTGGCGTCAAAAGATTCTTTTTTAAATTACACACAGGAACGCTACCAGTAAAAACATGGCTAGAGGAAAAGGGCCTTTTTGTTCCTTGGGGCTCGAACTGTCTCCTGTGTAGAAAACCGGAGACGGTAGAACATGTGTTCCTCGATTGTTGGGATGCGTTGTTCTACTGGGATGTTTTGCAAAGAACCCTAAAAAAGGACCTGCCATTGACACCGCGCGGAATTCGGTACTTGACCACTGAAAGTGATGTTGCACAGTATGACCAGATTATGTTATTGGGCCTTGACAGCATTTGGAGGAGTAGAATGGCTGTAAGACATTGTGACTTGGATGGACGATCGGTATGTGGTTATTTTGTGGAACATGTGTATAAGTTAAGAGAAGTCTTGAAGCAACAAGATTGCGCGGATGATGTATTGAGTCTGATGGACCAACTTCTGTTAATGGAAGTCCATTAGACACGGTTGTTTGCCAAGGGGCACGACAACTACGATATTTTACTGATGTATTCATTCATGCAATATGGAAAAAAAATGGCCTGCTAGCTCAGTCGGTTAGAGCGTCGTGCTAATAACGCGAAGGTCGTAGGTTCGATCCCTGCGCAGGTCACTTTCTTTTTGTTTCCCTGCTCTCCGCGCAGTTTATCGTTCGTAGAGCAGGCTTTTTTTTCCTTTATTGCCGATTTTGACGTTCAAATCAAGAGGTTACAAGAAATAAAACGTGGCGGCCACACTTTGGCCAACACGACTTTAAAACTTTTTGAGCGACATTAATCCATCAAGTACAGATACCCATTGCGGTGGATCAGGCAGTGCGTTGTACACATTTCTTAAGCACACAACGCTCTCAATGAAATGTTCTCGAACCGGGCGAACAACCAAGTCCGCGTGTTCGAACTGCATTCGTGTTTTCCACACCGCGTGGAGGCCCAGGACCATAATGAGGTCATAAGGTATTTCCTCTGAGGTATTTACAGGCAAGAAACGTATGCCGTACGGATCCAGGGGTAACTGTTTTTTTAAAGTTCTTTGGAGTACATCCCAATGAAAAATGGGGTCCCAGCAGTCTAGAAAAACATGTTCTATTGTTTCGGGTTTCTTGCATAAAAAGCAGTCAGTGTTCCAGGGACTGAAGAGTCCTTTATCCTGAAGCCAGGTCTTAACTGGGAGGGTGTTTGTAACTTGAAAAAGAACGATTTGGCTAAGGGTAGTATAGGCATTTTCTTCACTCTTTTTTGAGGACGTCCTGTCCTGGGCCACCGCGATGTGGAGAACGGTACAAAGGTACAGGGAACATGACATCTACAAGGTCGCCGTAGAGTTTTTTCTTTGTAACGGTTGATAGGTACTGCTGGGAAAAACATACATTCAACAGCCTATACGACAAGACAACCTCCTCATGCAGGTATCCAGTCACACTTCCGCACATATTTTTAACAGACGAAACGACGAATCCAGGAAGAAGTCTACACAGCCTCACTTGTATAACTGTGCGCAGAAAGATATCATTCTGGTCCCGTAAAAAAACAAAGCGTGCCACGATTTGTCGCAGAAACAAGTGAGCCAGGCCAAGACCCCCTTTCTTGACAGGCAAAAACAAATTCGTTCGACTGGACCGCTCCCAAGTCGAGGCCCAAATAAAAATAGCAAAAAGTAGGTGCATTTTTTGAATGCTCATCCTCGCCGCACACAACACATTCATGACGTACCAGATTTTAGATAGCAGAAAAAGGTTGCAGACTGTGGCTCTAGAAAACATCGACAGTTGCTTGCCTTGCCACCCGTTCGCCTTTTCTTTAGCCCTCAAGGCTTGATCTCTCCAGTATGGTTCAGGGTCGCGATAATTTCCGAGAGGCACACCAAGGTACTGCGTTGGCACCATTGACCAGGTCAGCCGACAAAAGGCTTCTGGTGTGTCCACCCAATCGCCATGCCAAAAGCCATGACTTTTATCCCAGTTTATCTGGGCTCCAGTCGCATCACAAAACTTTTTGACGACATTAGTTGCCTCCCTAATGCTATCTTTGCTGGCGCAGAACACCGCGATGTCATCCGCGTACGCCAGAATTTTGACTTCGGCAGCCTGTAGTCTGTAACCTGTTATGCGCGCATTATGTTCAATCGCCAAACAGAGTGGCTCAAGATAAGCGGCAAACAGCAGTGGTGACAGCGGGCATCCCTGTCTCACCGACGAGAGCACGCACAAGCTATCAGTGAGCGCACCGTTAACAATAATACGCGTTGTACATTTTTTGTACGCCATCGTGACGCCTTCCGTAATCACACTGCCTACATTCGTGTGTTCAAGTATGCAGAGCAATGCCTTGTCCGAGACGCGGTCGAAGGCTTTTGCCAGGTCGAGCTGCATCATCGCGACGTGATCGCCCAGCGCATCGCAACACTTGCGCACGCTTCAAGCCACGTACACATTTGTCGCGAGAGTGCGGCCTTTAATGCCACAAGTCTGGTGTGGTCCAACCAACTTTTAAATAACGCCTTGCAGTCGCTTTGCTAGAACTTTAGTGAATATTTTATAGTCGACGTTAGAAAGAGTTATTGGGCGATATGAGCCTGGCAACAAACGTTTCTGAGCATCATCATTCTTCGGGATTAGCACGATATGTGAGGTTGTGAAGGACAAGGGTAGTCTTTTCTGGTCATACGCTTCGCTAACAACATGATAAAGAACTTGGGCAACCTCAGACCGGAAGATTTTATAGAAAATGGCCCCTAAACCATCCGGCCCAGGAGCTTTCCCGACGGCCAACTCATTTATTGCACATTCTATCTCACTTGGTGTGATTGGTTGTTCTAGCTGTGTCCTTACTTCTTCGTCAAGCTTTGGCATCAACGGAAGGAATTCTTTTTGGAAACAGTCTTTAAGGTCCCGTGGCTGACTTAGAGTTTCTTTAAAGTGCTCGGCAATCGCTTGCTTAATTTCATTTCTGTTAGACGTGATGTTGTCACCTATAGCTAGCTGGCGGAATTCTTTTTGACATTCGTATCTCTTTTCATCTGAGAGAGCCCGCTTGGTTGGCATTTCTCCCGCCCACAGCTTCTCGGACCTTGATCTCACTACTGCCGCCTTGTACTTCTCCGAATCTATCCGTTCAAGTTCAGTTTTCACTTCCTTTATTCCGCTAACACACAGACCAGGTTCGACATTCTCCATACTAACAAAAAACTGCAGTTGCTGGCGAAGCTTTGTCTCTGCTTCTTTCTGATCGCGTCGAATGACACTACTTCTTTCAATAGCCATTGTTTTTACTTTCTGCTTAAAATCTTCCCAACGAATGGCGTAACTTTCTCGCTCGCTTGCAGTCAAATTTTTCAGTTCTTTCGTTACAGCGTCGACAGAAGCTTCGTCATCCAACAGCTGCGCATTCATTTTCCACAAGTCCCAGCTAAAGATTCGTTTTTTCTGCGTCTTTCCAAAGGTGGCCGTTACCAAGCAGTGATCGCTGTATGCGACGGGTTCCACTTCGTACTCGCCACACAAGGGTATCAATTCGGCAGAGACATATAATCTGTCTAATCTGTATACCTTGCATGGCTGTCTTGCTGGAAGTGTGTAAACTGCGGACGAGTACCGCTGGCGAAAACGCGGACAATGTCTTCAAGGTCATATTCGTGCACAAGTGTATTAAGAAATTGTGCACTCTTGTCAAGAACACGCGAATGTTTTGCGCGGTCATCAACATTGCAAACACAGTTAAAATTGCCTAGCAGTATTATCACTTTCTGACAGTTTAAGTACGCTACAAGCCTTTCACAGAATGCCCGCCGCTCCATGTCAATATTCGGCGCGTATACACAGATGACGCGACACTCCAATTCGCCGAAGACGATATCATCAATTAAGAGGCGTCCACTGTCACATGAAAATACTGACTGCACGCAGATTCCAAAGTTGTTGCGTATGAATATGGCGCAACCACCTGATCCACCAGTCGCGTGAGAAATACACACGTCGAAATGAGCACGAAAATTGGACACCATTCGGTCGGTGAGCTCCTGGCTCTCAATTTTTGACTCTTGGACACCCACTATATGCAAGTCATTAACTAACTTCGTAGAGCAGGCAACGCCGCTTTTACGTCAGTCACTCAAGTGCACTGCTTGCGTGAAAGAAGGACGAGTGGGGTGGTTAACCTTGGTGCCGTGAACAGTTCTGGCCTGCTAGCTCAGTCGGTTAGAGCGTCGTGCTAATAACGCGAAGGTCGTAGGTTCGATCCCTGCGCAGGCCACCTTTTTTCTTGTTTCCCTGCTCTCAGCGCAGTTTATCGTTCATAGAGCAGGCAACGCCACTTTTACTTCAGTCACTCAAGTGCACTGCTTGCGTGAAAGAAGGACGAATGGGGTGGTTAACCTTGGTGCCGTGAGCAGTTCTGGCCTGCTAGCTCAGTCGGTTAGAGTGTCGTGCTAATAATGCGAAGGTCGTAGGTTCGATCCTGCGCAGGCCACTATTTTTTTTTTGTTTTCCTGCTCTCAGCGCACTTTATCGTTCTTAGAGCAGGCAACGCCGCTTTTACTTCCGTCACTCAAGTGCACTGCTTGCGTGAAAGAAGGACGAGTGGGGTGGTTAACCTTGGTGCCGTGAACAGTTCTAGCTTAGGAGTGTGCTTCCGGCCACCGAACGTGACGGACGTACAGTCGAGCGCGATTTGAAGGTTATCGCGCGAGCGCCGACCAGTCTAGCACTCCATGCACCTGGCGGCCGGTTTCGGAACAGGAAAAATCATAATTTCGCACTCTTCTCTGCCTCGTTCACTGTTATATACAACAACCATCACCCCCGCGACGAACCCACCGCCCTTCCTATCTATTCTAAGCTCTCAATTTGTTGCGATAAAGTGTGGACTTGGTTACCACGTATCTTCGCAGGCGATAACAAAATTGGTGGGGAAGATCTGGTAAAGCCAGTGCTTGGCACTTCTTGATTTTAACGACTTTGAATTTGGAAAAAATATATCAACGCAGCATCGCCTCGTCTAATAGCCTTTGTTCACCAGATAATACCGAAGAATACGTCGTGTGCACTACGGTCACTGCCTGTTCGCAGAACCAAAAAAGAAACTGATAGCCCAGCAGGGAGGGACGGCTGCTGAAGGAACAGCGAAAAGAGTGAGGGAAGCTGGCCGGATACCTCCCTCGCCTCGGCAGCGAATTCTTGGCCATGGCGCTGTTCATGTTCCCGGTCGACGCTAGCGCGATAACCTTCAAATCGCGCTCGACTGTACGGTGACGAGCTCCGTTGGAGCGGCTACAGCGGCCATGCCCGGCCGCGGAAACAGGTCTGTTGCTTCTGATTTGTCTTCAGGATCCGAGTGCCAGGTTGTATTGCCGAGTCTGCCCACCGGGCGTTTTGTTGTGAACACCGTATTTTTGCACGGTGATGTCAGGGCCCGCCCATACCGGGTGGAAGATTTTCGAGACGCGCTCGCTCAGCTATCGCTCCTGCCGGAAGTGGTCGCCCTAGGGGCGTATCGCATGAATCATGTCTGGGCAGTGACTTTCAAAGAAGATGAAACGCTGAAGAAGATTGTCAGCGCCGGGGAGTTGAAAGTGAAAAGTTCCCGCTGTCTTGTAATCGACCTTGCTAACCAGGACGTACGAATGGAGCTGCACTGGCTGCTTCACAGCGTTCCGGACGAAGATGTGCGGCTTGCCTTCGCACCATTTGGAAAGGTGACGGACGTGTCGAGGGAGTGGTGGCGCGTACACGGAGTGTCTGACAAGGGCTCAACGACGAGGCTTGTGATTTTGAAGTTGAACGCCGGCGTGAAGCTGGACGACCTGCCCCATCAAGTGAGCGTCTCTGGCGAGCTGGCACTCGTGGTCGTCCCAGGCAGGGCTCCGCTCTGCCTTCGATGCCGTGGCACAGGACATATCCGCCGGGAGTGCCGGATCACGCGGTGCGGTTCCTGCCGTCGGTACGGGCATGAGGAGGAGCAGTGTGCTCGTACTTACGCCAACGTCACCGGGCGGGTGAGCAACGGAGCTCCTAATGGATTAGGAGCTCCTAATTAATAGCTCCTAATGGAGCTACTAATGGACGAAGCCGACGCGGAGGAGGCATCGAAAGCGGCAAGCGAGCCAGCGGCGCAAGAACCCACGTTGACGCCTCCCCAGATGGATCAACCAGCGGTGCTACCCAACGCCACTCCAGTACCTGGAAAGCTGCTAGGATCTCCCGTAGCCCCTGCACCAGTCCCCACCACGCTGAAGGGTGGGACAGAAACATACGTGGACTCTTTGGAGGGTGGCACCCACCCTTCGGAGGAGCCCATGGACGCTCTCTCGGCCGCAACCGGGAAACGCACGTATGATGAAGCCGGTTGTAGTGCGTCTCAACTGGACGCCAGCGGTAGCGACGAGCCTCCGCCCAAAGCGCCAGGTACGAGGCGTTCGACTTTAAAGCGGCGGCCAAACGCGCCGGCCGACTCACGGCAGGCGGGTAAACCGCCTCCTTAGGTTTTGTTTCGCTGCTGAGCTTCCTTCATGGTGTGTGTGTGGGGGGTGAGAGATGTGTGTCACGACGGTAGATACCACATAAGGCGTCCTTTGTTTTCGACATGGCAGCTAGCCTACGCGAAGTGCTACGTGTAGCCACTTCAAACGTTAGAGGCCTCGGAGCGAGAAGGCGGCAATGTCAGCTAAGTCGGCTTCTTCTTGAGAACGACCTTCACGTAGTTGCAATCCAGGAAACAAAAATTGAAAGCCAAGAAGCGACTGAAAGAATGGTGTCTACCTTTCGTACGCACTTTGATGTGTGTGTCATTCTGTCGGTGCGTCAGGCGGCTGTGTTCTCTTTATTAGGAACAACAAAGGCATAACAATGCAATCGCTCTTTTCGTGTGAAAGTGGTCGTCTCCTGGTCGCCGATTTTTTGTACTGCGATCTGCCTTTTTGAGTTATGTGTGTGTATGCACCAAATGTAGAAAAGGAACGTAAATTGTTTTTTGAGCGAATTGAGTCGTTTTTAAAATGTGACAAGATTGTTATGTTCTTGGGTGACATGAACTGTGTTCGTGAGACAGTCGACCGGGCCAAGCCTTCGCCCGTAGGTGATAAGAGTGCTGAATTCTTGCATGCTCTGGTCAGTGAATACTGTTTAGAGGATATAGGAAGTGTTTATATGACTGGGACGCGACCGCAATACACGCACTTTCAGGGAGGCAGCCATGCTCGACTAGATCGTTTATATGTGTCGTCAGACTTTCTTCCTTTGTGTACCTCGTAGGAAGTCAAACCGGTTCCATTTAGCGACCATTTTCTAGTGGCTGCAAACTTTGGCAGGATACGCTTTAAAAAGCCGTTTAATTGGGCTCTATGGAAACTCAATGTAAAGTTATTGGAGCAAGAACGCTTTGTCAGTACAGTAGGAAAAGAGCTCGAAAAGCTGCTCATGGACTAACCGTCAAGTTGCGCTGTTCAGTGGAAAGAATTTAAGCAGTTCGTCAAAATGAGGGCAATAGAAACAAGCAGTGTTATAAGATTTGAAGAAAAGCAGAAGGAAATCCAGCTCCGTGAGCAGCTTGCGCTGCTCATTAATGTTGAAAGCACTCAGCCACGCACTTGTTTTAATGAAATAAGAAATACAAAAGCGCTGTTGGAAAAAATAGGCACAGATAAGTACAGAGCAGCGGTGGTGCGCGCACGCGCCGAGAAACTGTGGGCAGGGGAATCGCCAACAAAACGATCATTAGGCGATGAAAAAAGATACGCTTGTCAAAAAGAAATACGCCAGATACAAAATGGTGACGAGGTATCGGCCGATAGCGTCATTATCAAGGGTGTAATCAGAGACCATTTCAGTCACTTGCTGGGTCACACGCGAAGGGCGGAGGGCAGTTTCCATAACGATTTCCTACCGTTTATGCCAAGGCTCGACGATGAAATCAGAATTCGTCTTGAACAGCTAATAACCGTTACAGAGCTAGAGGAAGCAATAGATCAACTGGCATTGGGTAAAGCACCCGGTCCTGATGGTTTAGGAGCCGCCTTTTACAAATATTTCAAGTCAGAAATCGCCCTAATTCTGCTGAAAGTTATTGTTGACGCGTACGAGAAAAAGGGTACGCCATTGTCATTCACAACATCGCACACTGCACTCATACCGAAGTTTGCTTAGCCAGAAAAACGTCTGTTGGTGGGGTCTTATCGCCCGATAAGCCTCACCAACGTAGATTATAAGATATTCATGAAGATTCTGGCAAAGCGAATTCAGGGCGTCATAACCATGCTAGTGGGGAGTCATCATACTTGCGGTATCAAGGGTCGGAGCATCGCCACTAGTATACGAGGTCTGTTAGAAAAGTATCCGACCTTTGGCCGTTGAAAAAAAACTTGCATAACTGGAGCGTTGCAAACCTAGTCATTTTTAAAGTAGTCTACTTGGGACTCCACACACTTCTCCCAGTGGTGCTGCCATTGTGGGAAGTATTCCGAAAAGGCCCTTTCCGGAATGGAGTTTAGCTCAGCTGTCGTTGCAGCCATAATGTTCTTCCTTGCCTGAAATCGCGCTCCTTTCAATGGCCTTTTGATTTTGGGAACCAGCCAGAAATCGCAGGGGCCATATCAGGACAGTAAGGAGTCTGTTGAACTACAGGAGTCTGGTTTTTCACCAAAAAATCTGATTCGAGTGCGAGGAATGTGCAGGAGCATTGGCGCGATGGGTGCGCCAATTTCCTGTTGACCTCAGCTCCGGGTTCTTGCGCCGCACAGCATCACGTAGGCAACGGAAGACATCCCTGTAGTACTCTTTGGTCATTGTTTCACCCTGTAGAGTGCGTACTCGTGGTCTGCCACACAGAGGGTGTCAAAGAAAGCAGTCAGCATCACTTTCACATTGCTGCGCAATTGGCGGGCCTTCTTAAGTCTTGGTGACGTGGAATGCTTCCACTCTGACGACTGGGATCTGGTTTCCGGGTCGTACCTGTACACCCAAGACTCGTCACTAGTGATCATGATGTTGATGAAGTCGGGGTCACTGTTTGCGGAATCCAGCATGTCCTGTGAGACTTCAACACGAAGCTGCTTTTGCTCCATCGTGAGCAGCTTCGGCACGAATTTCGCCGCAACTCTCTCCATGGCCAAATCTTCGGTGATAATGGAATGTGCGGAGAAATTGCTCATGTCCACCTCTTCCTCAATTTCTCGGATAGTCACGCGACAGTCCCGCATCACCATAGCGTTCAGTTCGGCAATGACCTGGTCATTTTGGCATGTTGATGGCTGATTGGAGCATGGCTCGTTCTCCACCGATGTGCGGCCATCTTTAAAACAATTGTAACACTGCTTAAACTGTGTGCTGTTCATAGCATCTTCACCGAAAGCCGTCTGAATATTTCGAATAATTTCCACTCGGCTGTCGCCAAGTTTATGGCAAAATTTGTTGCAGTAGCGCTGCTCCTTGCACTCCGCCATTTTCCTTGCAATAAAAAACCGACGACAGCACTGCACACTGCCTCACTCAAACGCTGCTTCCCAGCGACTGACGCTATCGGCAGGCGGGAAAAAATTCATGCATGCGCATGAAGGTTCAAGGTCGCCTGATGCAAGCGCGCTTGTCTCATATCTATCAGGTGTTCGCAAAAAAAGATAAAGTCGTATACTTTTCTAACAGACCTCGTACAGATAGCGCGAAGAGTGCTTGAATGCTGCGATGCACTAGGCGACAGGGTGGAAATGATGCAGCTAGATCTCGCAAAGGCATTTGACCGTGTATCTCATGAGGTGCTGTTCAGCTGGCTAGATCAGGCTAATGTGGGCTGTGTAATAACGGAGGGCGTACGAATATACGCGAACTGCACAACGCGCGTCAGTGTTAATGGAGAGCTGACTGAAAGCCTACACGTACGATCTTCAGTGAGGCAGGGATGTCCTTTGTCACCCCTCTTGTTCGCAATCTATCTTGAGCCCCCTTGTCTGGTTATACTAAACTCTGAGTGTATAACTGGTTTCAGGTTAGTGTCAGCGCATGTTAAAATCTTAGCTTATGCTGAGGACATCGCCGTGTTCTGCTCAAGTAAGCAGAGTATCGGAGAAGCCACGGCTGCTGTTGAAAAGTTTTTCAAATGCACCGAGGCGCAAATAAATTGGCAGAAGAGTTATGGATTCTGGCATGGTGACTGGGAGGAAACGCCAAACTATTACTCCAGACTTCGGTGGGCCACAACTCCGACGACGTATCTTGGAGTACCGCTGAACTCTTATAGCAACCCCGAACCATACTGGAATGAACAGGTGGCAATGGCAAAAGAAAAGGCCAGTGGGTGGCAGGGGCGACCACTATCAATGTTCTCGCGCGCCACTGTGTGTAACCTGTTCCTCATCTCCAAGATATGGTATGTCATGAATGTGTTGAGCGCCTCGCTGATCAATATTCAAAGGATCCGTCGGGTTTTTGCTGTATTTGTTTTGGCGTCGACATGGGAAAGAACCAGTCGAACAAACTTATTCTTGCCCGTGAAGAGAGGAGGTCTCGGTCTTGTTCATTTATTTGTGCGACAAATCTTGTCCCGCTTTATGTTTCTTCGCGACCAGAACGATATTTTTCTTCGCACAGTTATGTAAGTTCGTTTATGTCGATTGCTACCAGGAGTTGTAGTATGCTCTGTTGAAAACATGCGTGGTACAGTGAGAGGTTATCTGCGTGAAGTTGTGCTTGCGTACAGAATGTTACTAGTGCGATTTTCAATGCAGTACCTCGCCAATGTCACTAGAAAAAATCTGTATAAAGATTTAACTGAATCAATGCTCCCTGTACTCATTTACCGATTGTCAAACTGCGGAGGCCCAGGAGCAAATGTGCTCAAAAGGGTTAAAAGAATGCCAGTTTCCCCATCCTTGAAAACTTTCTTCTTCAAACTTCCTACCGGAACTCTGTCGGTCAAAACATGAATGCATGATAAAGGACTCTTTGTCCCTTGGTCAACAGATTGTTTTCTATGTAAAAAACCTGAAACAATAGATCACGTGTTTTTAGATTGTTGGGATGCAGTTTTTTCTGGGATGTGCTTCAAAGAACCTTAAAGAAAGATTTACCGCTACACCCGCATGGCATCATGTTCTTACCGGTAGGAAAACAGGCATCCCTCATGACACTATTATGCTCCTTGGCCTCCATATTTTATGGAAAACAAGGACACAATTTGTCGTGTCCGGTCGCTGTGTTGAATGCAGCGAAAGACGCACACGGTACTTTAAGACTTCGTTTATTTAGAGCCGATGAGGGTGCGACCAGCGTCGACCGAGGCAGCAGCCGAACTGGCCGCCCGAAGAAAGGAGGGAGCTGAGAAGCGTCCACGGGAGGGAGTGGCTTCCCAGAACAGGAGGAGGGTGCGGGGGCGCACCGTGGGGGGGGCATCTGGTGACAGCGTGCGACGAGGGGCAAGTGTCGTTAGGAGGAGGATTGAGTGGTCGTTAGGAGGAGGACCGAGTGGTCGTTAGGAGGAGGATGCGGGTGGTCGTTAGGAGGGGAATGCGGGGGCGCACACACACAAAAGCAATAAGGGGACACAACACTTCCTTCCCCCTTAGAAAGTTGCCTGGTATCGTGCAGGGGGTCGGCGCTCACGCGTGGAGGCGCGCTGGCTTTGTGCGCTCGGGGGAGAAACACTTGTAGGCTGGCTGTTGTTCGCTGTGTCTCCTAGGTCTGTCCTGGGCGAAGTCTCTTCTTCCGGGAAGAGGTGCCAGGCTATGTGGGAAGATGGTGCACGTGTTCTCTCCGCTGGCGGACAGCTCTCAGGCGGCGTCGTAAATCTACGCAGCTGGTTGAGATGTCGGCGTGCTACTGTGCCATGTATGTTGACGAGCCAAGAGCGCAGGCCTATGCGTCTGACAATTGTAGCTTCCTCCCAGCGTGGCTTTTTCAGAAACTGTCGGGCGAGGACGCGCTGCCCCTCATTAAGCGTGCCGCAGCGCGGAATTGCTTTTTCTTCCCGGAACGTTTCTGCTTTTGGCTCGGGGAGGATGGCTGTGAGCTGGGTTCGCATTTCACGCTCGAACATCATTTTCGAGGGGGTCTCGCCTGTTGTGCTCTGAACCGTCGTGTGCTGCTTGAAGAGAAAGCGCGCAAGGCGGCGCTGCAGCGAGCCTGTCTGATCTCTTTCAAGGGCGCGTTTTAGCTCGGCTACGTAGCGCTCGGCTTGTCCGTTTGTCGCTGGGTGGTAGGGGGCCGATGTAACTGATGAGATCCCGTTGTCGCGATAAAACTTGAGGATCTCCGCAGACACAAACGGTGTTCCGTTGTCCGACACTACCTTGCGCGGCAGGCCGAACGTTGCAAATAGTGATCGGAGGTTGTCAATGACTGCTGCCGAAGTCGTCTGTCCCATTTGCCTTATCTCAAGCCACTTTGTGTAGGCATCTACGACCACAAGGAAAGTGCAGCCCTCAATTGGTCCTGCAAAATCAATGTGCAGTGTGTGCCATGGTGTGTCTGGCTTTTCCCATTCTGGGACAGGAGCTTTCGGCGGGGCGCTCCGGCTGCTCTGGCAAGGCTTGCATTCTCGCACCACTGTTTCGATGTCGTTGTCAATGCCAGGCCACCACATGTAGCTTCTGGCACACTTTTTCATTGCAACGATGCCCCGATGTCCGGCGTGGATGAGAGACATAGCTTGTGCGCGTAGTTCTCTCGGCATCACAACTCGGGACCCAAATATGATGCAGCCGCGATGGGTGCTCAACTCTGTAGCTCGCCTGCGGTAAGCGTCGAAGTTGTCCCCTTTGAGTTTATGCACGTTGCCTTGTTGAACAGCTGTGTAAACTAGCCGGAGAGCTGCGCACTTCTGCGTAGATGCTGCAACTGTGCCTGCTGTAAGCGGAGGTTCTGGCAGTGCTTCGAACATCAGAACGTCTCCTGGTGGAAATGGTTCGTCAACAGTTGCGTCTAGTGGCAGACGGCTTAGCGCATCGGCGTTTTGATGTTTACTCCCATTGCGGTAGACCAGAGCGTAGTCGTACGCTGAGAGTTTGATGCAATGCTGCGTCGGCTCGATGACACCTTGCTGCTCCAGTTTGTCCAACTCTTTTTCAACTGAATCTCGGAGAGCAAACGGCACCGGCCTGGCCTTCAGAAATTTGGGTTGCGCGTTGTCCAACAACTCCAGTGTGACCGGGGGCCCTTCGTTTCCTGGAATCTCTTCCGAGAATACTCTTTCGTATTTCTCTTGCAGTTGCTCAACCATGTTCTGGCTCGGCGTCTGGTGTATGCCGCATATCATCACGCCTAGTGGAGAAAACCAGTTTCTCCCTAGAAGGCTTGATCCTGTGCCCTTCACAACAAGCAGAGGTAGCGTATGGGTCTGGCCGTTGTAGTTAACCTGCACGTTGGCAGAGCCCAATAGTGGCAGATTCTGTCCTGACCACGTTCGCAGGTGCGTGTCGTCTTGTTGCAGGGCTGGTGCGTCAGATGGCCATGAAGTTCGGAACGTGTCCTCACTGATCAGAGTACAGGCTGCGCCGGAGTCCACCTCGAACTTAATCAGCTGGTGATGTACGCTTACTTCTGTAAAAATCTTCGGTCGCGTGCCGAGATTCATGGTGTTCAGGTCGTACAACACAGATGGTGTTGCTGATGTTGTTCCATGGAGATCAGATAGCGGCGTATTCTCTGAGGCGTTGACGCTGTGATTAGGCTGGGAAGGTGACTTTATCTTGGCAAGTCTCCGTTTCGTAATGCATGCTCTTTCGATATGCCCTCGCTTGTGGCAAAAATTACACGTGGCTGACTGGAATCGACATCCCTGGGGGTTGTGTTGGTCGTCACACCGCCAGCAGCGTTGTGCCTTTTTGACCGATTTTACAACAACAGAAGGCTTGCGCACCTGGTTGCTTGTCTGGTGTACCGGCTCGGTGTTCCGGCGAATCCCTCTCTGCTGGTGACCGGCGCTCTCCGCTCGAACGGTGATGTCGTAAGCTTTGCTGAATGTGAGGTCCTTCTCAGCGAACAGGCGCTGCTGCAGTGACTCGTCACTCAGTCCGCACACAAATCTGTCGCGTAACATCACGTCCAAGGGAAGCATGGTGGTGTTAGCAGAAGAAGCTGCGTCTCCCTCCTGCCCGGTAGCTGTTGTCGACAGCGTTCCAAAATTGCAGTCGGCAGCGAGCTTCTTGAGCGCGGCTACGTAGGCGCTCACAGTTTCTCCTCCCAGTTGATCTCGTCGTTGGAAGCGAGCCCGGCTGTAGACCTCGGATGGCCTTGGGTCGTAGTGCTTTTGCAGCGCTTTTACGATGTCGTCGTAAGACACTGCCGCTGGTGTGCTTGGCTGAATAAGGGCGCAGACAGTATCGTAGGTCTGCTCCCCGCACAGCGTCAGCAGGTTGGCCCTCTTCAAGGCTGGGTCTGTGATGTTGTTAGCTTCAAAGTAGAACTGAAGGCGTCCAACCCACGATGACCACGATGAGCCGTTGAACTCTGGTATCCCTCGCGTAGCCATGGCTTGTCAATAGCGTTGCGTAGCGCGGGTCGAATCCACTTTCTCGTCGCCACTGTCGTGTCCGGTCGCTGTGTTGAATGCAGCGAAAGACGCACACGGTACTTTAAGACTTCGTTTATTTAGAGCCGATGAGGGTGCGACCAGCGTCGACCGAGGCAGCAGCCGAACTGGCCGCCCGAAGAAAGGAGGGAGCTGAGAAGCGTCCACGGGAGGGAGTGGCTTCCCAGAACAGGAGGAGGGTGCGGGGGCGCACCGTGGGGGGGCATCTGGTGACAGCGTGCGACGAGGGGCAAGTGTCGTTAGGAGGAGGATTGAGTGGTCGTTAGGAGGAGGACCGAGTGGTCGTTAGGAGGAGGATGCGGGTGGTCGTTAGGAGGGGAATGCGGGGGCGCACACACACAAAAGCAATAAGGGGACACAACACAATTCAACAATGCAGAAGTAGTTGTGAGATCTCCACGCGAGCATTTCATTGAAGGTGTCATACGTCTGAGGGAAGTGTATCAGGCCCTGCCTGATCAGCCAACTTGGTTAAATGTGTTGGATGCCTTGGTTGAACTGAAAAAATTTTAACCTGCCGTGTCAGTGCAAGTGTTGCTGACAAGTTTTACTTATTTGTACCCGTTGTGAAAATGCAATAAAGAAAAAAGGCCTGCTAGCTCAGTCGGTTAGAGCGTCGTGCTAATAACGCGAAGGTCGTAGGTTCGATCCCTGCGCAGGCCACTTTTTTTTTGTTCTCCTGCTCTCAGCGCACTTTACCGTTCGTAGAGCAGGCAACGCCACTTTTACTTCAGTCACTCAAGTGCACTGCTCGCGTGAAAGAACGACGAGTGGGATGGTTAACCTTGGTGCCGTGAGCAGTTCTGGCCAACATGGACATGCAGGCCACCAAAGTACCCTGACGTCCCTTTGAGTGCCTATAAGCATAGCGCACATTATTGGAAAGACCGCGTGTCAACTCTTCAGCGCTATGCTCAAACGTTTGTCCCCCATGGCCTCTCAATTTTTGGCAGGGCGACCGCCTGTAATCTGTTTCTCGCCACTAAAATATATTATGTACTGCAAATTATTGACTGCGCAAGACTTCCTATCCAGCGTTTTCACAGGGTTTTCGCTACCTTTGTGTGGGATTCGTCTTTTAAATCCATGAGGCGTGATAACCTTTTTCGGCCTGTAAGCGCTGGCGGCCTTGGTCTAGTTCACCTGTATGTCCGACAGATAGTGTCACGTTTCATGTTTTTCCGTGACACTACACACCCAATACTACGTTCATTCCTGCAAACAAATTTAGTTCATGTTTTACCCAACCTCATTGTGTCTTCCAATGTTTGTGACCGTCCGTGTTTGTGGGGCATAATGCAAGAGGTGTATTTGGCTGTCCGTTTCCTACTTCTTCGTTTTTCTCCCGAGCTCCTTTTTTTAGTGTCGAGGAAAAAGTTGTATAAGGATTTGATTAGTGTGCTCTTCCCTCCGCCCACGTACCGCTCTCTGTATTTTTGTTTACCGGGGCATGACGTACTCAAAAGAGTACGTAAGATGCCAGTCTCGCCGTGTACAAAGACCTTTTTCTTTAAGTTACACACCGGTACGTTGCCCGCTAGAACATGGTTAGATAAAAAGGGCATTTTTGTGTCTACCGTTAATTGCCGCCTTTGTGATGAACCAGAAACAATTGAGCATTGTTTCATCAGTTGCAAAGATGCAGTACTCTTCTGGGATATCCTGCAACGCACATTTCAGAAAAGAATTCATCTGACTCCACATTCCGTTAGCTATCTCACTGCGCTGCCATTTGTTGATGAACCACTGGACATGTTCTTTCTGATTGGACTGCACAGCCTCTGGAAAACCCGCGTGATGGACAGACACTGTGAACCTGTTGTGTCTATAAAGGATCACTTCAGTCGAATGGTTGTTCATCTAAGAGACGTGTATACCCAGACTGAGTACGAACCGGAGTGGCACTCACTATTAGTGATGTGCTCTGCATTGCCCCTTTTCTAGTGCATGGTCTTTTCATTATGTATTGTTTACCACTGTTTTCATAATGGCTTGTATATAGTTCATGTACAGAGAACATTACATCACTATAATAAATACCATGTTGAAGAAAAAAAAAGCCTGCTAGCTCAGTCGGTTAGAGCGTCGTGCTAATAACGCGAAGGTCGTGGGTTCGATCCCTGCGCAGGCCACTTTTTTCTTTGTTTTCCTCCTCTCAGTGCACTTTATCGTTCGTAGCGCAGGCAACGCCACTTTTACTTCAGTCACTCTAGTGCACTGCTTGCGTGAAAGAAGGACGAGTGGGGTGGTTAACCTTGGTGCCGTGAACAGTCCTGGCCTGCTAGCTCTGTAAACCTTGAACCGTACATAAAATGCAACAGTGCTGTTATTCTTTTGGGTGATTTTAACTTTGCTTGTTGTGTGGAAGACCGTGCAAACAACTCCCACCTTAGAGATAAAACCGCTGATCACGAGAATACACACATTTTCAGGGGAAAAGTCATGCCAGACTTGACCGAGCGTATCTGTCACTGGATCTGATACCTCTCTGTAACTGCTATTCCGTTACACCTGTAGCCTTTAGTGACCACTGTATAGTGTCCTTTACGCTAGGGACGAAAAGAAAGCAGTCAAAATTTTATTGGCAATTGTGGAAGCTTAATGCTAAACTGCTCGAAGATGACACTTTCGTTAATAGTGTAAAAGAAAACATTGACGATGTGTTGACAAGGGAGCCTGCGCAGTACGCGGTCGCATGGGAGGAACTAAAAATCCAAGTAAAATTGATGGCGATTGAAAGGGGCACTATCCGACGTTACAACGAAACGTTAAAGGAAAAAGAGCTCAAAAGGCAGCTTGAATGGCTAGTAAGGATGGAAGGAGAGGAACCCGGCGTGTACACTGCTGAAATGAGCAAAGTTAAAAGCGAATTGGAAGTGTTTGATGTGGAAATATACAAAGCAGCAGTGATTCGCGCACGCGCAGAAAGGTTACGGCTGGGGGAAAGCCCAAATAGACGTGCGCTGTGCGATGAAAAACGATAGGCTACGAAGAAGTAAATCAAACAGATATCTTATCAAAATGAAATCAGTTCTGATAGCGCGTTAATTGCTAGGGCATTCGTCGAGCACTATAGGTATCTTTTTGGCGGCGCAAAACAAGTGCAAAGTGGATTTGAAGAACAGTTTCTTGCTGACATGCCGAAGTTAGATGATGAAACTAAAGAGAGCCTAGAAGGTGCTATAAGCACGGACGAAATTGTGACGGCGATAAAGGAATTACCTGTAGGCAAGTCACCCGGGCCCGATGCCTTAAGTGCAGCCTTGTACAAGGCTTTTACGCCCGAACTGTCGGTGATTTTACAGCGTGTGTACGCAGAAGCGTACGAGAAAAATAGACTGCCCCCTTCTTTTAGGACAAGTCACATGGTACTAATCCCAACAACAGAAGATCCAGAGAAGATGTCGGTTGAGTCCTACAGGCCAATTACATTAACGAACACTGATTATACCATTTCAATGAAAGTTTTGGCGAAGAGAACACAAACTGTAATTAAAAGTCTTGTGGGGCCTCACCAAACATGCGGAATCAAGGGCCGCACGATCACAACTAATACTCATATTGCGAGAAGTGGTTTAGAGTGCTGCGACGCGTTCACAGGCCGAGTTGCTATGCTGCAGCTCGACCTGGCGAAGGCTTTTGACCAGGTCTCGCATGAAATAATGTTTGAGGTACTAAAACATACCAATATCGGCAGCGTGATTATTGAAGGTGTCAGGATGGCTTACAGCGACTGTACAACGCGTATTGTAATACACAGGACGCTCAGCGAACTTGTTCCTGTTCAATCATCAGTGAGGCAATGCTGCCCACTCTCCCCTCTGTTGTTCACCTTGTACCTGGAACCCTTCTGTGTTGCTCTGTTGCGCCATGCAAGCATTCATGGCTTCAAACTGCAGTCATCAGAAGTTAAAGTGTTAGCTTACGCGGATGATATCACTGTATTTTGCGAGGACAGAAGTAGTGTCCTTGAGGTGGTTCAAGTAACCGACAAATTTTGCAAACAGACGTGCTCCCAGATTAATTGGGCAAAGAGCGTTGGCTTCTGGCACGGCAACTGGGACATGACTCCGGGCTATTTTGCAAATATTACTTGGACGGCGACACCAGCTAAATACCTTGGAGTCCCACTACAGTATTACAAAGGAAATAACGAATATTGGAAGGGAGAAATGGAGACTCTGAAAGAAAAGACTGCATCATGGCAAGGTCGCGGTTTCTCGATGTTTGCGCCGGCTACAGTGTGCAATGTATTTCTTGTCGCAAAGATTTGGTATCTATTACAAGTTCTCTTCATGTCACGGGCGAATGTGGAAAAAATGCACAGGGCTTTTGCAGTATTCATTTGGGGCTCGAGTTGGGAGAGGGTTAGTCGTTGAAATCTTTTTCGATCTGTTCGCAGTGGAGGACTTGGCTTATCAAACTTGTTTGTTAGAAAAATTTTGTCACGGTTCTTTTTCTTACGGGACCAAAGTGATTGTTTTTTGCGCACAATGTTACATGTTCGACTGGCTAAAACTTTACCTGATTTCATTGTTACCACTGGTGATGCTGTGAATCATGGTGTAACTGGTTATCTGCACGAAATTGTTGTGTCTAATCGCGTACTAACACCTCGGTTTTCTTTGCAGTACTTGTCTTTGGTTAACAAAAAGAAATTGTACAAAGATTTAATTGACGTCATGATGCCAGTCCCAATGTACAGAACGGCGTACAGCGGAGGCCCAGGAGATGATGTCTTGAAAAGAGTGAAAAAGATGCCAATAAGAGGTTCTATTAAAACTTTATTTTCAAGCTGCACACTTCCATTAAAGACATGGCTCGAGGACAAAGGAATTTTTGTGCCCTGGACAGTAAACTGTCTTTTGTGCAAAAAACCGGAAACCATTGAACACGTTTTCATTGAATGCTGGGATCCGATCTTTCTCTGGGACATTCTACAACGCACACTTAAAAAAGAACTACCAATTACCCCTTCAGGAATCCCGTTTTTAACTGCAGAGACTGATGATGACACACCGTATGACATGTTCATGCTCCTGGGGCCTCCACAGTTTGTGGAAGACAAGGATGGCGGTTCGACATGCGGACATCGTTGTTCGTTCTGCCCGTGAAAATTTTATTGAGAGTGTCACATACGTGGCGGAGGTGTATCGCGCACAAGCGGAGCCGCCGCAATGGATGGCTGTTCTTGAGGATTTGGTGAACCTTGAAAAATTTTAACCACGCCAGGTCTGCCTGTACTGGCGTGTTTTATTCGTGTCTGTATTGTTTGAACTGTTGTCTAAGGAGGCAATAAAGAAAAAAGAGGGGGTGTAAAATAAAGCCTGCTAGCTCAGTCGGTTAGAGCGTCGTGCTAATAAAGCGAAGGTCGTAGGTTCGATCCATGCGCAGGCCACTCTTATTTTTTTGTTTTCCTGCTCTCAGCGCACTTTATCGTTCTTAGAGCAGGCAACGCCACTTTTACTTCAGTCACTCAAGTGCACTGCTTGCGTGAAAGAGGGACGAGTGGAGTGAATAACCTTGGTGCCGTGAACAGTTCTGGCCTGCTAGCTCAGTCGGTTAGAGCGTGGTGCTAATAACGCGAAGGTCGTAGGTTCGATCCCTGCGCAGGCCACTTTTTTTTGTTCTCCTGCTCTCAGCGCACTTTATCGATCGTAGCGCAGGCAACGCCACTTTTACTTCAGTCACTCAAGTGCACTGCTTGCGTGAAAGAAGGACGAGTGGGGTGGATAACCTTGGTGCCGTGAACAGTCCTGGCCTGCTAGCTCAGGGATTCCATTTCCGGCCACCGAGCGTGACGGACGTGTGTGTCATGGGCTCCGTAGGCGCGGCTTCTGGCCCAGCAGGGCCGCTATAACAGGAATATTGCTTCAGGCAATGATTACCAGGTTGTTTTGCCTAGTTTTTCAACAGGACATTTTGTTTTGAACACCGTTTTTCTTCACTGTGATGTTAGGGCTCGCCCGCGCCGGGCAGATTTCCGCGACACGCTCACCGAGTTATCGCTCCTGCCGGAAGTGATCGCCCGCGGAGCCTACTGCATGAGCCATGTGTGGGCGGTGACTTTGAATGTCGAAGAAGGGGTTAGAAAATATTGTCAGCATGGATGAGCTGCTTGTGAAAAAGTGCGGCTGCATCCTAATTGATTGATTGATTGATTCAATTTTATTTCTCAACATTGATACAAGGCATGCTTGTGAAAACATCCGGATCCCTAGCTGAAAGCTAGTTGGGATCCATGCATTTCAGTTTCAAACAAAATTGCAGGCATAACAAAAATTAATTACATACATATAAAAGCTCATGAAATTAGAAATACATAAATGGGTACATAGAGGAACAATATTCAGAGCACCAAGCCTCTTTTACAAGCACATACAGACACACAAATATACATGAAAAGAAAAAACGCTGGTTTCTCTCATTGTTTATAATATTTCTTCAATGACTCAGGAAAAGGTTTACTATGTTTGAGTTCACTTGGAAGCTTGTTCCACAGCTTAATACCAACATGGGCCATCCTTCTTTCTCCATAGACATTTTTCGTTTTCGGAAGAAGGAAATTTCTATGAGTGGAGTTGCGAGTGCATAGTGATGGGATGCAGAATAGCGGTGAGTGTAACGGGTAATTGTCTTTAAGGCATGTGTGTATTGCCAAGACACTCCTGTATTCAAGTAATGATTGTAGTGGCCGTATATCCATCTGTTTAAAAAGAGGAGCAATGTGGGCGTTGTATCCTGAATGTGAAATGAATCGAATTGCCCTTTTTTGCAAGACCCTAAGTGGTTCCAAATAAGATCGGTAGGTGTGGCCCCATGATTCAATGCAATACCATAACTGGCTTTGAAAAATTGAGAAATAAATAATTCTGAGTATGTCATTAACAAAATAATCTCTTCATTTGTACAGTGCAAAGCATGCTGCAGCTAACGTTTTACAAAGCGCCTGAATGTATGGCTTCCAGTGTAGGTTCTTATCTAGAATTGTTCCAAGATAAGTGATGTTATTGACAAGTGCAATAGGTGTTCCCAGCCACTGCACGGAAGGCAGGTTTTTATGTACGATTTTTCTGGAGCCCCTAAATATTATGCGTTTTGTCTTATTAACATTTACAACAAGTTTGTTTGAAATAAACCAGCTACACAAAGTTTCCAATTCTCGGTTTGCGGTGCTAATAAGTTCTGTTGTAGATTCATGAGCACATTGAAGAGCAGTGTCGTCAGCATACATAAAAACAGAGAAGTGTTGTGTGAAATGCGGCAGGTCATTGATATACAAGAAAAAAAAGATCGGACCAATTGATCCTGGCAACCAGGACGTTCGCATGAAAGTGCTGTGGCTGCTACGCAGCGTGCCCGATGACGACGTATGGCTTGCCTTCGCGCCGTACGGTAAGGTACAGACGTCGGCCTAGAACGTTGGCGGGTGCATGAGCTGGCATATAAGGGCTCCAGACTGGTCACCTTGAAGTTGAAGCCGGGCGTAAAGCTGGACGACCTGCCGCGCCAGGTGAGCGTCGCCGGTGAGTTGTCCCTTGTGGTCGTGCCACTCCGCTCTGCCTTCCGTGCCATGGCGCGGCCCACACTCGTCGCGACTGTCGCATGCCTAAGTGCAATGCGTGCCGACGCTTTGGTCATGAGAGCAGCCAGTGCGAGCGGTCGTATGGCAGCGTAACGGGACCGACAACCATTGACGACGCCTCAAGCCTGCTCATGGACGAGGCGGACATGGAGGCGGACAGTGATTGCACACACATTCCAAGGTTGTTACTTATGAATATCGCACGACCACCTGATGCACCAATCGCGTGAGAAATACACACGTCAAAATGAGCATGCAAATTGGACACCATTCGGTCGGTGAGCTCCTGGCTCGCAATTTTCGTCTCTAGAAGTCCCACTATATGTTAGTCGCTATCTAACAGAAGGCGACTAAGCTGACTTTGTCGTCGTCTTGTTCCGAGGCTCCGTACGTTTAACTTACTGCCCGAAGTGCTGTTTCGATATTAACCGCCATGGCTACATGGTAGAATGGTGTGCATTACAATAACGCAAGGGTCCGTGCTCATGATAGTGTGACGATAAGCACGTCGACGGCAAGAATGGAAGACCCCCCAACCACCTGAGCTAGACAGGCCAAATTTACGGAGGCGGTTTAACCGCCTGCCAAGAATCGACAGGAATGTTCGGTCGCGGCTACAAGGTCGCATACCTGGGTCTTTGGTCGATGGCTCGTCTCCGCCTCCGCCGTCCTCTTTCGTCCCAACGCTAATGGCCTTGTCGTGTGGTCGTTTCCCCGCCAGCAGGCAGGCTGAACCGATAAGGCTGTCCACAACCTCAGTTTCTGAAGTGCTGGAAGACGCCTCAGAATCAACTGAGGTTTTTAACTGGGCACTCGGAACAGTCAGAGAATCCTGCGAAAGCGGTCGTTGCTGCTCTGCAGTAACTGCTTCAGTTCCGGGCTGCCCCTGCTGCAGCAGTGGAATCGCCGTCTTTTCGGCTACCTCCGTTGTTACACTTGCCGCCGCTGCTGCCTCCTCCGTGTCCCAGGGTACTGACGGTGATAAATGACCCAAGTGTGTCAATAAGTGTCTATTGGAGCACGAGAATACATGAAAAAATGATCCCCTTTCCAACACACGCGCCCACTGCAGGAACTGCCAATGCAAGCATGTGAAAGATCACGCAGAAAGGAGAGCAAAAGGTGACTTCCACGGCCAGTCTACGTTTCTATGCAAGGAGTGCAAATGTGTACCCGATTATTAAATCACGCGCATCCTGTTCCGACACAGCGTTAAAGTCACACGCGAGACAATGGAGGCCTTTCACATTCATCAGAAAGGTACTTTGTGTATCAGCAGCCCTTCCATTGCTTTATCCGAGAGGGAATTTCTTATATTTTCGAAGTTGGAAGTCAGACTTCAGCCTCCCGATGCACACACAACAAGTTTATTCAAATATACAGTCATATATACAACACAGAAGCGCGCCCTGGGGAATAAAGAATTTAAAATGAAACCGAAGCATAATACAACATACCCCCCCCCCTTTATTTTTAGTGAATAGTTGTTAGTAAATATTAGTAAGGAAACCCCAAGCCATACACACTTTACTCTTTACACATATTTACCGACTATGGGCATAGCGTCGGGTTGAACGTCGCACTGTCGACGATGGCGACGGGCTCGTAGACTGCTGCTGCGTCCTGGGGGAAAGCGGCAGCAGCACGGCGGGCTGCGGCACATCAGAAGACCGCGGCTGCGGGGTGACAGGCTGCGGCGCAACAGGAGACCGCGGCTGCGGCGTGACAGGCCGCGGCGTGACAGGCTGCGGCGTGACAGGCTGAGGCGTGACAGGCTGTGGCGCAACAGGAGACCGCGGCTGCGGCGTGACAGGCTGCGGCGTGGCAGGCTGAGGCGCAACAGGAGACCGCGGCTGCGGCGTGACAGGCTGCGGCGTGGCAGGCTGAGGCGCAACAGGAGACCGCGGCTGCGGCGTGACAGGCTGCGGCGCAACAGGAGACCGCGGCTGTGGCGTGGCAGGCTGCGGCGCAACAGGAGACCGCGGCTGCGGCGTGACAGGCTGCGGCGCAACAGGAGACCGCGGTTGCGGCGTGGCAGGCTGCGGCACAACAGGAGACCCCGGTTGCGGCGTGACAGGATGCGGCGCAACAGGAGACCGCGGCTGCGGCGTGACAGGCTGCGGCGCAACAGGAGACCGCGGCTGCGGCGTGACAGGCTGCGGCGCAACAGGAGACCGCGGCTGCGGCGTAGCAGGCTGTGGCGCAACAGGAGACCCCGGTTGCGGCGTGACAGGCTGCGGCGCAACAGGAGACCGCGGCTGCGGCCTGGCAGGATGCGGCGTGGCAGGCTGCGGCGCACCAGGAGACCGCCGCTGCGGCGTGGCAGGCTGCGGCGCACCTGGAGACCACGGCCGCGGCGTGGCACTTAACTGGCCTGGTTCACAGGTGTCCCACCCTGGAATCCTGGAAAGCTTGGAGGCGTTCCACCTACGGCCGTCTCCAAGTCGGAAAGGGGCTGGTCCCCTCTCTCGATTACTTTATTTGGTGAAGAAAAGGCGCAGTCTCCCTTGAAACGAACGGACGGCTGCTTGATGTAGACAAAGTCGCCTACGGCTATCTTCGTCTTCTTGGCAGCTCTCCTTTTGTCTGTCTAGTGCTTGCTGCTCTGCTGTTGACGCCGGACCCTTCGACGCAAACGAGCCAACTCCTTGGCTGGGTCTTTCGCAAATGCTGGGGCTGAGAAACCCACAACATCCAGCTGGTTCGGGGCATTCTTTCATGCAGCAGAACTGCTGGGGTGACGCCTGTGGTGACCTGTGGAGTAAATCTGTAAATGGCAAGGTATTCTGTGACTGCTTGCCGGAGTGGTCGTCTTTCGAGGAGTGCGACTTGAATGAAGTTTTTCAATATGCGATTGAACCGCTCTATTTGTTCATTCGCTTCTGGATAGTATACCGAAGAATGTGAAAGACGGATGCCTCTGTTTTGCAGGAAGGTGATGAATTCACGCGAAGTGAACTGAGGTCCATTGTCACAAACGATCTCGTCTGGATAGCCTTCACGGGCAAAAACACTTGTTGAAAAGTCTTTCACGGTGCTCGTGGACACTTCACTGCAAAAATGTACCGCCGGCCATGTAGAATGGTAGTCAACAAGCGTTACAGCAAATCTGCTGTTGTAAGCTGCATGCGCCAAAGGACCAGCAATGTCTAGGCCAAGCTCCTGCCATGGTCGCTCATGCCATTTAACAGGTTGCAACGGTGCTGGGGATGTGCTGGCGGACGTATCTGCCTCCAGGCAGATGTGGCAGTTTGTTACTGCCATTTCCACTTGCTGATCCATTCGTGGCCCCCAGAACCGCTCATGCAGTCGCGCCTTAGTGCGCGTGATACTCAGATGTGTCCCGTGCGCGGTGCCGATGATGTGAGCCGTGAGGGAGGACGGAACAACGAGGCGCTCTGCACGCAGTAGCAGGCCATCAACAACAGAAAATTCTTCCCGAACACGGTAGAATGGTTTCGACTCTTCTGGTATTGACTTCTTTGGCGGCCAGTAACTCAACACGAATGACTTGTTGGTTTCCAGACAACCATCGTCGAGGGCGGCCTGCCTGAACTCCTCCATTGTCACGCAGGCTGGCTCAATGAACGTTACAATTTCTTCCTCCTTAGCAATCTCTGCTTCCGAGGTAGGTGCTGGCAGCCGAGAAAGTGCATCTGCTACAGTGTTTGCGGGCGCCTTGCGGTATTCAACAGTGAAATTGTAGCAAATCAGTCGTGCACTCCAGCGTGCGATTCGGAGTGGGCGCCTTCCATGTCCTTGTGACGACAGCAAGGACACTAGTCTCTGGTGGTCTGTCCGAATTTTGAAATGGTGGCCACAAAGGTAAGTGTGCCATCGCTCACATGCCCTAATACATGCAAGTGCCTCTCGTTCACCGATTGAATATTTCCTCTCCGCAGGCGACCGTGTACGAGATGCAAAAGCGACTGTACTGAGCTCTTGGCCACTTTGTTGCTGCAGTAATGCTCCCAGTCCATAGTCGGACGCGTCGGTCGACACAATGACTGGAAGTGCTGGATCAAACATCTGGAGGACTGTACTCAACGACAGCATTTCCTTAACCCTCCTAAAACTGCGGTCTGCTTCGGCTGATCTGATGAACGGCTCATTTTTGCGAAGTAAGATTCGCATAGGCTCGACCACTTGTGCGAAATGTGGAACAAACTTGGAGTAGTATTCTATGAGACCCAGGAACAAACGGAGGGCGCCAACGTCAGTTGGCACTGGTGTGTAAACGTCGAAGAGGCATTTGTTGTTCAGTTTCAGACCTGCGTTCTTGATCTTTTGCAGCACGGTCTTCAAACTGGAAAGGTGTCCTTCGGCGGTCTTGCCAAAAATTATCACATCATCAACGTA